>NC_090878.1:16739888-16744888 GCF_036669935.1 Montipora foliosa | reverse complement strand
TTTTTACGACAGTTCACATTGCAGAGGGAAACTACAAAGTGTGACATGGACGGCCCGTTTATACGCAAGCATTTAAACTTATCTTATATTCACTTCGATTAAAAACCTCGACGGAAAGGGACGAGCGAGTTTGCACATGATTAGTAACTGGCGCCAAAAAACATTTCTTGCGAATTTGGAAACACAACGATTCGGTCAGCCGTAGATATTATTTATGTGCACTAAATTTCTATCATTCACCCACCGGCGAAGCAACGATTAACATTACATTTTACCAACCTTGACTACTTCTGTCTCCATAACCTGTGAACAAGATAGCCTGTTGTTCGCTACTCCGGGTTTGTCATCGAAGTTGTAAGTATTGCAGAGGACAATTTTGTTCTTTCCACGTCGAAATGGATCCCTGATCGAGGCGCGGGGGCGTAAATAGACATCGCTATTGAAACCCTCCGCTTGATAAGTACTAGTTCCGTCAAAGTTCCACACGGGTAGATCTTCAGGAGTTAAGGGCTCAGATTCAACAGTCTTGGTTTTACAACGCATTGATTCGCCCGTGCCATCGATCCACACATACATTGCTTGAACTCGCTCGCCTTGGTCGAGAGTCGTGTACTTTTCAAGAAGTGGATTACATTCCGTTGCTGACATATTTGCAGAAGTCTCCCAAAAACAGCGATATTCTGTAAGAAGGGATAAACTACGAGAAACGTCGTGGAAAATAACAAGGCAAAACGTCAACAGTTGCTCTGTTAACGTCAACCTTCACAAATGTACAACCCATACGATGGACTTCGCTATTTATATATGCCGGTCACGTGATTGACATTAACAGGGAACATCATCCGGACGGATATTACGGACATTTGTTCAGGGCAAAGGTCTTCTCTCTAAATGCACCAAAAACCGAAATTCGCTAAAAATGCTTTGAAAGTTATCATCATTTTATTCTTTTTCAAATGTTTTTAAATCAAAATTTTTTATCGCTAAACTTTTTAGTCAAATGCTTCAATACTGAAAAGATATGTAAATTCGAAATATGTGGCTTTTTGGGATGACAAAGAGATAAATCCGTTTGTTTTCAATGTCACGAAATGCGTGTTGCCGGATCGGGGAGCTTGCATTTCACGTGGCTGATTTTACGTCAGATGGAGGTACTTCTTTTTCAACTCGAAAGTTCTGAATTCTTACAAACGGGAAGAACCCCACTTAATAAAATTCCCGCAAAAGAAAATATCCTACACTTGTATGTCCAACCCCTTGCTTATAGAAACTACTGGAACAATCGCAAACTGTTATAAATATATTGCTGATTTCGCAACAGAACGGAAACGTCAGTGGCGACGTCGTGCCCAGCAAAACTACCAATGAGAATTTAGAATAGAGAAGAAAAGAGGGGAGTCTATTCTATTCTGAATTCTCATTGGTGGTTTTTCTGCGCGCGCCGTCGCCACTGTTGTTCCCGTTTTGTTGCTAAATCAGCATATTATCTTTCTACGACCTTCTGACCTGCTTATACTGGCCACAAAAATTTTTTAAAGAGTTGGCGAGAAGCCGGGAATTTGCAAACAGCTTACAACTGAAAATGACATGACATGACTGCGTCGACATTAAAACTCACGAAAGTGGACACTGCTTCTCGCTCTCTTGCAAGGCAGAACTAGAAAGTGAAGCTCGCGACGTACGCATAAATGTGCCGTTGTGCTTTCCAGTGGAGGCATGCATCCCGAAAGAGATTTGGAGTTCAGAAAGGCGTCTTTAATTATTTCTGAAGTGTCAGGGGCGTGGAGGGCCACGGGCAGTCGTGTTTCCCTGCAATAAAGAAAGGAAAATCGGAAGCTGTACAACAGGGATCAAAATCGAGGGATAATATAAAATAGGAAACCAAAGGATCGCCCAAAAGAAACGAAAACAAAAGGCATTGTGTAGAAGGTTAAATGCCGATCGTTTGATTTCACATACATTGGGGAAACAAAGAGATCATGGAGTTCACGTGGCGGGGAGCATAAACCAGGAACTAATAATAACAAAGAGTCGGCAATAAAAGATCACACCGAAACCACTGACCATGACATTGACATTGAAATTCCAGAAAAGAATGTCAATAATTGGCACAAAAGAATCTTTTTGGAATCATGGCACTCCACAATAGACAAAAATGCGGGGAACGAACGGAAGCCATTCCCCTCCGTCTTTAAGACATTATTGAAGCCCTAGGGGATAAAGTAACTTCTTATTTTTAGTTTTAGCATATTACTCTCGAACAGCATATTTTAGTCACTCTGATGAAGACCGCAGTTGCAGTCGAAAATTCAGTTTTTAATAATTTTTTATCTAGATCAGTTTCAACGTTTTTATAAACACCTTTTATCATATAATGGATACTGATCGCCCATCAAGTATTTAAAAAATTCATGTGTAGCAAAACTTTGGAAGCAAATCAATCAATCAATCAATAATCTTTATTTATACACGATAAATATTTAAAGCGATGCTTCGCTTGTGGGGTCGTGACTAAATAATTAAGTAAGATAACTTAATGAATTAGAAACTAAATAGGATATTCACCAGCTAAAATCATATAGCTACTTACTACTTACAAGTCTAAAACGATAAAAGATCAAAATTCTAATATACATGGTGGTACTCAGGTATCGACTAGTTATTAACACTAATTTTACTTAAAATCTTCCTCCCTTCTGTTTAATGTTTGAGGGGAGGTACAGTCGAAATCTAGGTGTGGCAGAGCCTTTGACCGTCTTGCCATTATCGCGTATTTCTTTACATTGTCTATATCGTTATTAAGTTGAGGAACCAACGTGTTCCAAACTATTGCTCCTCTACGAGCTACAGAGTTCCTCATGTAGTTGGTGTTAAAACGAGGGACATTAATTTTCAGTTTTTTTCTAAGTTGATATCGCTTGATGTTATTGTTCTTAATAATAACTGACATAGCGTCTGGAGTCAGGTTATTGTGGATTTTATACATAAGCTTAGCTAAGCTAATTTTATACATAGAGGCTAAAGAAGACCAATTAGCCTTTTTCATAACATCCGCATTAGACATCTCCCAAGGTAACTCAAAGATAATTCTCGCAGCTCTACAATGCCTTAAAACCTTCCTTATTTGTGAGACCTCCCCATACTGATATACCATATACGATCGACGGCATAATAACTCTAAAATACAAGTCTAATAACATATTCTTTGGAAGAAATCTGCTACGTTTTAACAAGTTTAACTTATCAACAAAGCCTTTTTTAACAACACCAACATGTCTAGACCAGTTTAGTTGATCATCTATCAATACGCCTAATAAACGAGAGTATGTAACCCATTTGATGGTGTGCTGGGCCAACGTTAACTGTTTCAATGGGCCAGTGGATCTTCCACGATGGATGATCATTGCTTCGCATTTCTTTGGATGAGGCACAAGGGAGTTTGTTTTGCACCAGTATAGAAGCTCTTCCAAAGCTTTGTTAAGTTCAGAAATTACTGCGTCGATAGAATCGCCAATGCAATATAGGGTTGTATCATCAGCATACATGTAGGTTGTCGCAGTGGTTATAGCTTCAGGTAAATCACTTGTGTAAAGAGAAAATAAGGTCGGTCCTAGAACAGAACCCTGCGGTATTCCAGATTTAACAATGTTAAGATCTGTACCATTTAGGACAGTATATTGTTTTCTGTTGTCAAGGTATCTGCGCAGCCAGTCAAGGAGCACTCCATTAATTCCAAAATCATCAGTTTTCTAATTTACGTAATAGCACATTATGGGAGACACAGTCGAACGCTTTCTGGAAATCTACCAGCACTATACCAACAACTTTATTTGAATCAATGGCACGCCTCCAAATTTCTGTCATATGTACTAGCAACATCTCTGTAGAATATCCTCTCCTGTAAGCCCATTGTTTGTCTGTAATTAATTTATTTTCAATAAACGCATGGTGAATGATAGAATCAGCAACGATGGTTTCAAGTATTTTGCTAGGAACACTGAGAAGAGATAGGGGGCGATAATTTCCGATTTCAGTCTCGTCATCCTTTTTAAAAACAGGATTGACTCTCGCAGTCTTCCACTGGCTAAAGACGTAGCCATCTTTCAAACTCATATTGTAAAGGAACATCAACGGGGTTAGCAATGCATCTCCAGCTTCCTTGACTATTTTCGGTGATATGTCGTCTGGTCCTGTCGCTTTATTTGTTTTGAGATTAGCTAATTTTCTCTCAATGGCCAATGGCGATAGTGCAATGGTATTGACACTGGGAACAATCTTAGTTGACGTGGCCAGGTCAGATAGATATTGGGGCTGGAAACTGCCAGCCAGTTTCTCTCCGATGTTAGAGAAGAAATTATTGACTAGATTTGATTTTTTTTTTTATCATCAACTGCGAGCGATCCATCCTCTCTTTTCCCTGGACCTATCACTTTCCTTAATTTAGGGTTATTCGCCTTTGAAAGCAGGTTCCAATACTCTGCAGTGGTTTTGACATCAGCTAATAGATCTTTAAAATGCTTAGCCTTGGCTCTGCGTATATCAGCTGTGATTTCATTTCTAAGTTTCTTATATGCAGCCCATTTGCTAGGATCCTTTGTCCGGTTTGCCTCTTTGAATAATTTAAATCTGCGATTCATTTTGTGCCTAATTGTGTTATTAATCCACGGAGCAGACATACTTCTCACTTTCACATCCTTGAACGGAGCGTGAGCATTGCATATATATTTAAACAATGTTCCCATCCCCAGAGCGCATCGTCTTTGTGATGAAAAATTTCCAAGATATGAAAAGGAATCTTTTCAATATCAGCCTTAAAATTCGCTGCATTAAAATTTTTAAAGTTTCTGGTGCGAATAATCTTCGGCGGTTGTCTTTTGCTGCCCAATTTAAGCGCTGCATACACTAGGCAATGGTCAGATATACCTAGTGGCATTACCCCTGTGCATCGCACAACATCCACCTTGGTGGTAACAATAAGATCAATCAGTGACTTTGTGGTA
>NC_090878.1:16719888-16729888 GCF_036669935.1 Montipora foliosa | reverse complement strand
GTAGACTTTCTTTCATCTGAACTACAATTTCTTCTGGATGGCATGAGTCCGACATAAGTGATTCAACAAGATCGCTAGGAATCTGGGCGAGAGGCCTGTCTTCAATCCCTAAAGCAATGCAAAGACTTTTAGTGTTTGAAGGTAAATGGGCACTCTGACTGATCTCCAGCTTCAGCTGATTTGGCAGAAAATAAAAAGCGAACAACCTTGAAAGCGCTATGAGCAGCCAGGAAGCAAGTACTTTCAAGAAGAAATAATTAAATTCTAGTGATGCGAACGGGATTGGTGGCTTAACGAAGAAATGTGTGTAAGTTTACCTCTAAGCAACCTCACTGGAACAATCCGTCGAATCATGAGATCCAAAATACGACATGGTACATCAGCCACAAACTTACCTTTTCCAGAAAGCAACCGTCTTTCATCAATCTCATCAGCAGCTGTCTACAAGTAAAACGAAAAATAACAATAGTTACTTAACAAAACCAAAGCTCTTGGCTAGATTATACATTTACCGGGAGGCTGTGAGTTCAACTCCGGCCGGGACCAACACTCAGGGTCTTTAAATAACCGAGGAGAAAGTGCTGCCTTTGTAATTACATATATGATATATATGATATACCATTGGTGGTACCTTGCACCGGTGGCTCTGTTAGTTGAGAATTCGACCACCGTACAAAAATACGCGGGTTCTTACACCGGTCGGAGAAGTCAGTCCTTCCAAATGGTACATACAGTTTGTTGAAAGAATTGAAACTATAGTTGGAGTTTACAGTTTCTTGAAAGAATTGAAACTAGTTTGAGTCTCCTTAAGTCGTTCAACGGGATTCGAACCATGACCTCTGCGATTCAGTAAAATGCTTTACCAACTGAGCTATGAAGCCACACGGTTGGGAACAGGCAGAGGCCAACAACACCAGTACTAGGTCTTTGTAACGGTACTTTCACGTATCAAGCTATTTTTAGGCAAGGTCTAAAAGAAGTGTAACTGAGTAGGCTTGCACGAGTGACCATTCCCAATGCAATGGGTAATAATTTCTTATGCGAGACTTGTGATTAGCTGGAAAGGTCTGGTGCGGGACAATCAATCTAAAAATAACTCGGTCTGTAAAAACGCCGTTCCAAAAATAAAATAAAGTTGTACGCTCCTAGGAATGGATGGGGTACTGGTGCAAGACAATTTCTTGCGCTCATTCGTCCCCTTGAAAGGACTAATGAACCAAAGAAAAAAAAAAAGACATTTATGTTATTTGAAGTGCGAGTTATAGACGATAGATAGTAATGATCATCGCACTTAACTGGGCAATTGGAGCAATTGTCTCTCATAGACAACTGAAAAATTCAGGTGGCTTTAACGAGATCCGAACCCATTACTTCTGCGATATCAGTGCAATGTTCTACCAACTGAGCTGTGAACTCAGAGCCACATGGTTAGATGAAGGTTATTTCGTTCCCGTGAAAGAAGGACTAATGAATGATAGAAAATTCTTTCATTTAAAAAGTTTGTATTCCGATCCTTATTACCTGTTCACGTGGACTTATGAACCAAGCTGAAAAACTAGTGACGTGAACTTTATTATTCACTGCAGCAGCCGCTCGGGTGCATGTGATAAACTGGTTGGCGCGGTGCAACTCAGATTCAGATAAGAAATGAAGACATTCCCCTTGTTCACAATCTTGCTTGTGATGAATGCGGCAGTAGTTGACTAGCTTTCCATGGCAACATACAGGGCAAATAAAACCTGCTTGATATGTCATGTTCCTCAGCCAATAGAACTCGTTACGCATACACTCAAGCATCAAAGACAATTGTCTGTAAACAGTACGAGCACAGAACACTTCAAATGAATCATGGTGGGTGTCAGACGAAATAGTCAACTTTGATTGATTCCCTTCCGCTAACCGTGGATTGACATTTCCTCTGTGGACAACTATTTCTATGAACGAGGAATGACACAAAAAGATCACGGAGCAGTCTTCGTCCCCAGCTGTCTGAAATCTGGCAAAATTCTTGTACAAATGAGGATGCAGTGAACTCAGAAATTCATTTTGGCCCCACTGAAAAAACTGCAACACGAGCCGCGGAAACAAGCTCCAAGAAACTTGTCCATACTCAAATTTTAGGAAAAGAGAAGGGAGTTCTGCAGATGCAATCAACTCGGTGATGTCCTGTGGTGGATGCGACATTAACATGGATGGTACCAAGTACTGCTTGTTACATGAGGTATCTGACGAAGGCCAAGAGCAGAGTAAACTAAATTTCTCCATGATAGCAATAAAGCTTTCAAAGGTTTCATGCGGTTCTATCAGTGGGTCCCACACATGCGTCAAGAGTTTTTCTTCAAGGATTCCTGTTGTCTCGAGTTTGTGCCACAATTGTTTTGTTTCAGCTTTTCCGTGACAGTCAGGGAGCTGAACAGTTATCACTTTCTTGAACACATCAATCAACCACTGAGGATCCAAGACAACCAATTTGTTTAATTCAGGAGAGTCATCAAAATGTATTAAAATTCTCTGATCATGTAAAAAGTCAAGCAATGTTACAAATTCTTGATTGTCGTGAATTTGGCAAACTTCAGCTGCGATCCGTTTTGCGTCCTCAAAATAAATCCATTTATGACCTTTACCCAGAGTGGCTTGGAGCGCTTTCTCATACTTTAACCATTTGATTGGAATGTCTTCCTTCATCATTGGTAGTTCTTTTGCAACAGCTAGAATGCTACGTCGCAGACGCGCCACCTCTGGACACTCTGATTCACCACCTGATTTAGTATTATCAACTACAAAGACATCAAACAAGTGGTTCTTGTACGATTTTCCCTGCAAAGAATCATACACCTCACGGGCTAGCGCTAAAGGTTCTGCCCCGCCATAAGGTCGATCAGCATTGGTACAAACTAGGAAGATAGGAGGATTTTCTTCAGGCAAAAATAGGGATTTTGAATCTGAGTCTTTCGAGTCATCTCGACTGGCGAGTGAGGCAATGGATGTCATCCAGAAATCAAGATAGTCCAAATTACTTCTTGTTTCAAAATTGTCTTGTATGTTCTTGTACACGCCCTGCTTTGTTACAGGCTGAGCCGTTTTATGAAGTTCTCGGCTGAGGTCATACGCCAAAAGGTACAAAGCCCTCGATGTAAGAAAGAGTGGGTGAGTTGCATAATAAACCGATTGTCCACCAAAATCCCACAATACCGAGTAAATGTAATCTTCATTTTTTAGCTTGTCGACTTCCTGAAACGATTTCTTAATGAAAGTTTCCACCTCATCTGGTATTTTGGATGTGGTGAGATGATTACTTCTTCTATTTGTAAGATCAGTTCTTTGATTTGCTGGGGTGTTGTAAAGATTACTGCTACCATCAGAATCTGAATCTTTTGAAGTTCCAGGAGACGCTGAAACATCCAGCTGTTTATCTCGGGGGAATTCATTGTGACCGATCTTGATAAACTCCAGGGAAGATACCGTGCTATTCTCATCCCTTGTATTTGCACTTGGTGTCACCATGTCTGCAAGGGAGGAATCTACAGACTGGAAAGACTCAACAGAACGTTCATTTGTACAAAAATTTTCTTCCTTTAAAATCTTTACAACCAAGCGAGCTGCATGTTGCTCATAGGAAATTGCATCTTTAGTGTTTGCATCTTGATCCTTCTCCCCAGTCTTCCAAATCTCAGTGGTGACTTTAAAGTAGGATGGATCAACGTCGATCCCAACAGTGCTGCTCTCATCCGGATTGAACCGTATTCCCCTAAGAGACTTCTTAAGGCTGGTCTTTCCAGAGCGGTCTTGGCCAATCAACATAACTGGTATTCTTCTAACTCTTGTCTTTCCTTTACTCAGAGCCTTGTTGTAAGCTTCCAAAGCCAGTGGGCCACGCAAATAGATCTCTTCAGGGGGCACTAAACGAAATGATTCAAAGTTAGGACAGCATAGAAAGCACTTGACTGCATGCTGTGCATGCAAAGCTAGATTTTTCAGTCTACCAGTTTATGAAAAGAGGCATAACTTGCAAAAAATTGGACTGAAACATTGCCGAAAAAAGGTGCATTCTAACTTGTAGCAAGTTTCAGTTTTTAATGACTTGTACTTCCCACGCAAATCAGTTGAGCTAAGACATGCAGTTGGAGCTCTCACTGCGACCCCTCACGTGGCCGACCAGCTTTACTTACGTCCACCAATGTAAAACCCGTTTTAAATGTCAATTAAACTCTCTAATTGAAAGCTCTCGTAAGCGACCGCGGCCACCTTTGGGAATACCCAAGTGGACTATCTCATTGTTTTTAAGCTGTCGTAAGCGGCCACTCAGAGATCAACACTTTGATAAAAACACAACCCACTGCGCTGAGAATTTGAAAGTATGTGACATACCTGCACCAGCCTCTCTTTTGCACCGGTTTGTGGTTATAGATAATTATGAAACCTTCATTTCACAGTTTTGCTTTAACGAGCACGTGGTTGAGTGTTTTACCCCTCTTGTATGATATGTAAGAAGGTTTCTTACATGACGTTTACGCCAAACGGCAAACGGCAATTAGGGTTTTGCCAAAAATGTAAGAACCCTGCTTGATGTTAGCTCATTTCTGTCCTGTTAGTTCCAGATATCAAGCAACTTCTCACAGGAACGAGACAAGTTAAAATAAGAGAATTTTCTCGCTCTTATGATAAGCAGGAGCCTGCCGTTTCCCGTTTGCTGTAAACGTCATGCTTAACCTCTCTAATAACTCCGCCCCCTACTTGAAAGCCAATTATGCTGAGCCAATCAGCGTTCGGGTACGTGCTAAGGTAGCAGATTGCGCGTGAAGGCTTTCAATTGACACCCAATCCTTTCATGTGTAATTGACATGATACGTCGTTCAAAGAAACAAAAGCGATTTTAGCGGTTTTAAAATTAATTTTTCATAATTGTTTTTTGGGAAAATATAGTTCACTGCCCACCGATTCAAGAGTTGCAAAAACAAAAAAAATTGAGCGAGACGCCCAAATTTACCTTTACCGAGACCTTAATAGAACAATACACTATTAGTATGTCACTTATATCCAGGTTTGACCCTAATCAGATGCACTCCCAATTTTCATATTCAACACAAAGTGTCTCTTTAAATCTGAGCATTTGCTACCTATATCTAACAATAAGGTAAGGGTAAAAGTTGAATTATTTTTGGCTCAATTTCTAAATATTTATGCAATGGCCGAGATAAAGTGACCAGATTATCAGCGATAAATACCCACTAGGAAGGTGGCCTCAGAATGATAGATATAGAGTCCATGGTTAAATCTCTTAGACTGGCCTGGCTTAGGAGAATCTTTGGATCAAACGAAGGTTACCGTACCTGGAAGGTATATCTCAAGTATTTAATTGTTACTGATGAGTTTGGATGACTCCTGTTATTTAGCTTCAATTACATTTTTAATGACCTCTCGATTAATCCTCTGTTTTATAGCGAGTTAATAAAGTGGCGGTCTGAATTCAGAGATGCGTTTATAGCAAATAAGAACAATTTCCTCATAATGTGGATTAACCAAGACATCCGAATTGATGATAAACCTATTTCTACAAACAGTACTTTAAGTCTGACATCCGCTATATTGAACGTACGATAATTACTGAACGATAATTCTCTCAGATGTTAACAAATTAAATTATCTTGAGTGGGCTCAGTGGACTTCGTCACTCGATACCAAGAAGCCTAAGGGAATAAGCGGTAATTTAATATACTAAATCTTTACTTCAAATCCGTCAATAACCAGCAGTTTAATGTGCTAGAAAAGAAATCAAAACACTATTATAGCTACTAAGTCTAAAAGCACACATGATCTTCCAACTACGCTCAAAAGCTAAACAGCGGTTTCAATCTTATGGAAGAACAACTAATTGAAATTTATAGTTTACCCCACAGTTTTTCATCTGAGCCTTAGTTAAAAGCTTTCCAATGTAACGTTTTAACTCTATTATGTACACTGTAAACTCTAAACTGTGCCAGATAGGCTTTATTAAGACGACAAATGTTCCTTCTCAGCTGTAAAATAAGACCCGAAACTTTACACCATCGCATGTTCTATTGTACTGAGTCCAGCCAGTTTTGGGAACACTTGAAATCTTTTCTTTCCTGTCTCTTACAAAAAAATCAATCGACTAAACCTGCAGGACATTCTTCTGGGTGTTAAACTAAAGTCACTTTTATTTACCTATTTATTAATCTTAGGAAAATCATATTTATGGGAATGCAGAAGAAACATCGCCCTTCCGAATATAGTAGGTTTTAAAACAAAAGTTAACATTAAGTAAGAACAAGAGAAAATGAGAGGACAGAGAGGGAGGCTCGGTGCGTTGGCCGGGATATGTCATGTCCACGAAAGTTATTTTTAGACGAGCGGAAGTCTGTCTTCCGAGACGTCCGCATGCAGTCATCAACAAACGTTAAGTCCACATCGTCCGCCTTTACATGAAATCTTTGCTTTTCTTTCAAACATCAGACCGAGGTTGGCCTGCATGACTTCCGCTCGTCTAAAAATAACTTTCGTGGACATGACATATCCCAAGGGCTGGACCGGGAGCCTCCCTCTCTGTCCCTTCATTTTCTCTTGGTAAGAAGTGCAAAAATATAATTGCACTAAAAACAATACTCTCAACAAATTTTATACTAAACGGGATACTTATACATTAATCCGTTATTTTGTAACTTATTAGCCTTCATTACTCTCTTTTAAAATAATGGTTTTAAGCTCATTTCCAGTACTGTAACAGTATTGTAAACAGTATTGTAGTATTGTAATGCACTGTAAACAGCGTAGTAATACATTGTAATGCACTGTAAACAGTATTGTAATGTAATGTATTGTAATGCACTGTAAAGAAATATAAAAATTAAAAAGAAAAAAGAAAAAAGAAACGTCTAACCTCACAAATTCGCTTTAGAAATTTCGATTAGACTCTAGGAATGTTCAATCCATTTTGCGGGAGCGTGGGAATTTTAAGGAACTACAGTACACAATAGAAAAGTTCACTCACCGTTTAAAAAGAAAATGGGCAGGAAATAAAAATTAGTCAATATGCAGACACGAGTCTCATTAGTAATAATCTCAGACAGTTTCAACTCCCAGATTTTCACAAAAGTAATTTAGTTTTTGTAACGTATTTACTTCTTTACTCCAAACCTTCCATTTTTAGCCACATTCCACAGACCTCACGTATTAATACTTTCGATAGAAGTTCTTTACACACATTAATGCATCGACATGTTCATGGCACTTCGGCTCGTCTAGTAATTCTGTTATTGCGGAACGCAGCCTTCTCGCGCCGCTCGAAATCTCTCGCGCTCCGAAAAGAATCGGCTACGCAGGCTATTATTCAGTAAGATTCCTAGCGAATTTTTGTGGTATTTCGCGTGGTTTTGTGAACTTCGAGAGATTTCGTGGCTCCGAGCGAGCGAAATATCAGAAACCCAGGGTTTAAGACCCCTGGCACGATGTGTCAAAATGCAAACATATCCACAGCTAAATACAGTGAATATGTTTCATAATGTTATGCTAGAGGAGGCCGATTGTATGCAACATTATGAAGCTCACCTGATAAACGTTCTCTCTTGTTGGGTCCTGTGCACTCTCCTATCTTGCCAGCTGGACTTGCCATTGCCGAACGTTTTCTAGGGTCTCGATTGGGAACATCTGCTAACAGTCTGTCTGCACCAATGATGCATACCTGTGTAATTAAGACATGGTAATTAATAAATGAATGGTATCACTAATAAGGGCTGCATAGATTTGTCTGGCATGTTTTATCAGACAGCAATAAGTGGCTGAGTTTGGTTTGGCTGATTCCGGCAAGGGGATAATTATCATCAATAGGCAATCTCCCTTTCATCATATTACACACGTAGCAAATCTGTCTCACGACGAAGACGACAATGATGATGATTATGACAACACCAACAATAACAACAACAACAATAATGACTTTACATTTAGTGCTTACAGACTTCACGGATTTCATGGGAACCAGTACATAGACTAGGGCATGCCCATGTAAGTAAAAACAATTTTATGTCACGTTTGCAGTCATTTATTATAGGAAATTATAATGAAAATCAAGTAATCTTGTTTGTCTCATGATATGATCACTTGCAAGACCTATACAAGCCAGACGCAAACTACAGGTGTTGGTGGATATTCTAGGGCGCGAGAAACTCTGTTCGAAGCCCGGTTCAAAATTCAAAAACTACAGTACTTCCATGTGCTTACACAATCTCTCTTTATTCAACTAGATCCAGTCCCCACACGGGGATAGCGCCTATCGCTTACAAACAAACAAGTGCAGGTTGATCGCGTGTCGGTCAGCCCTGCATTTCCAACTACCATCTCTAGGGTTTTCTTAGCTACTTTAACCAGCGACTTAAACACCCCACCAAAGTGCGACCCTAGTGGAGGATTCCAATTCCATCTGATCCCGTCACTGGCAGCATTATCTGCGATCTGCTGTTGGTCCATTGCGAGGTCAAGTTCTCTGAGCTCTATGTCCGCTCCTACGAAGTTTGTCCCATTATCGCTTGTAACTTCTTCCGGTCTTACCCTGGTGGCCACCATTCGGCTGAACGCATTCAGGAAATCTGTGGTGCTCAATGAACGTGACATTTCTAATTGTACCGCTCTGGTTGCTGAGCACGTGAACATCGGAAACTCTTCGAGTAATCTTGGTTGTAGAAGGCCAGCATAATCAACACAGCATTTTGCAAACGTTCTTATTGTTGTCCCAAGTCTCGACTTCGGAAGTGGTGCCATTATCTGCAATGCTGGTTTCGCACGTCTTCTCTCACACGCCTTGCATTCTTTGTCCCAATTCTTCACCTCTTGCCAACCATCTATGACCCAATATCGATTTCGCACCTGCGCCAGCACGTGATTGACCCCCGCATGTCGGCAACGGTTGTGGACATCTGCAACAATCAATTGGGGGATGTGGTTTTTCTTTGGCAAGATCCTGGGGTGTGTTGCATCATAAGGTAGCTCCGCTTGGTCCAATCGCCCTCCGACTCCTAATACACCTAGCTCATCCACAATAGGAGTAAGACGTTTTAAGGGGCTCTTTTGACTTCTTTACCTCCAATCAAATCTTTCATTTCCTCAGGAAATCTTTTCTCCACAGTTTCCAGCTCTCTCTATTTCGCCTGGGGTCAATAAAAAAGTTCGCTCCTGGTGACAACACCTAAAGGTTTGCCTTGTTTCCTCACCCTGGCCAATAATGTACCGGCGAATCGTCTCACACACGCTGTGACTCTTCTAAGTCGGTTCCAGCTGGTGTGCTTTAATGGATTCATCAACGGTTGTGAAACTTCTAACGCAAAGGTCATCTTTGGTTTTACTATCTCAGCTAGACATTCATCCGAACGCTCTTCATGCCCTACACATTTCCCTTGAGGCCAGTCATCTTCATGCTCATACAGGAACCGAGGTCCACTAAACCAGCGATGATCACTTGTCAGCACCTTTCGCGTGTAACCCGCGAGTCGCATCATCTGCACAATTCAAATCGGTGGGGACATGTCGCCACTGTCTGGGACTAGACTTTTCATGAATCTCTGATACTCGGTTGGCAACAAAAGTCTTATACCTTCTCGACTGACCCTGGATCCAGAAAATGACGTCCTTGGTGTCTGTCCATAGTGTACAGTTCTCGAAGGGTGTCTCTAACAGCTCTGACACCTTCCTTGCCAATCTAAGACCCAACACTGCTGCCATGAGCTCTAACCTCGGAATCGATATCGCTTTTGTAAGTGCGACCTTCAGTCTCGCTGCAATAAATCGTACAGTCACTTCACCATCTTCGTATTTGTGTCGCACGTAATTTACAGCTGCACAAGCCAACAACGACGCATCTACCATAGTATGGATAGATGTGTCAGCAACAGTTTTCTCAGAAGCGCGATAGCACCTTGGAACTCGGATTCCGGAAAGTTCTGGTAACTGACTGAACCATTCCTGACACGTCTTCTTTAAATCACTGGAA
>NC_090878.1:16709888-16714888 GCF_036669935.1 Montipora foliosa | reverse complement strand
TTTGACAGTTCCTCATTAACCATAACACGCTGCGAGCGACCGGATAGGTAAGAGGCGAACCACTTGAATACATTCCCGGTAACACCAAACGACGTCTCAAGGCGGCGAAGGAGGATGGTATGGTCAACCGAATCGAAGGCTGCGCTAAGATCAAGTGATACAAGCAAAGACACGTGCTGACGATTCATGTTAAGCAGAATGTCATTGACGATCTTGACCAGTGCAGTCTCCGTACTATGCGATTTCCTGTATGCCGACTGCAATCGCGGAAACATCTCGTTGACAGTGACATGGTTGTACACCTGATCAAACACTGCTCTTTCAGTAACCTTGGAGACGAATTGAAGGTTGCTAACTGGACGCAAATTTTTGTGGGTTATGTCCTTCGCTCCTTTTTTAAGCAAAGGCTTCACGATCGCTTCTTTCCACACGTCGGGGAAATGACCAGTTGACAGGGAAGCATTAACCACGTTAGTGATTACCGGAAGTACCACATCTAGTGCGTCACAGACCAGGATAGATGGCCATGGATCTAATGTACACGACTTTTTAGCAGAGTTCTCGATAAGGTCATTGACACAGCGCTCACTTAGGGTGTCAAAAGAGTGAAGCGTTTGACCTGTGATATCCGTGGCCAGTCGGTCCGGAGGCACGAGACTTAAATCTGAAGGGCTAAGAGATATGGCGTCAGTATCTCGACGAATGTTCTCAATCTTGCGCAGGAAAAATTTTCCGATATCATTTGCCAAGACGGTCTTATCAAGATGGTGAGGGAAGGACAGCATTTCACATGTACCAAGCAGTTTAATGGAAGCGTTGAAAAGCTTTCTCTGATCCGCACCATTGTCCTCGATGAAATTACAGTAAAACTCTTGCCTCAATGTATTCATAAGGTTAGTAGCGTAGTTTCTCTTTTTCTTGTAGTCATCAAAATCAGCGAGCAACCTAGTTCTTCTTCATTTCCTTTTAGCCTTCCTACGTGAGGGCTTACCCTCATCGATCTCTTTGCTGTACCAGGGGACGACAGGCCTACTCACTCTGGTACGAGTCCTCAGCGGGGCATGCTTGTCAAGGAGAGCCGAAAGAGTACTATTATACGGCCTTGCATATAACTCTAATTCATCATCAGTTGTTGGCTCTTCTTCCGCAAAAAGTGCAGTAGACCGGAAGTCCCTTTTCAGTTGTTCAACATCAATTGACTTGATCTTCCTGTGGTTGGAGGTTTTCACGGAGAGACCAGGTCTGGGTGGAGCAATCGGGACAAAGAACAGAAGCATGATCAGAAATAAACTGATTGACTACAGGCTTGCTAGCTACCAAACTCAGACAAGCGGGTTATAGTTAAGTGAAGCGTGTGTCTATCGCGATGCGTAGGCTGATCAACATGCTGCTCCAGTCCCAGGCCTTCAAGCAGCTCTAAAAATTTCTGTCCATCGGATTCGTGAGGATCATCAACGTGAATGTTGAAATCACCCGTTATCAGCAATTGCTCCTTACAAAGCAGCAGAGTTTCTAGATATTCAGTGAACTCAGTGAGAAATACACTTATGGAAACACGATGCTCTTCTGAATATGGCGGTCTGTAGATGATCACAAGCCGCATGCTGAAAGGTGGTGATCTGACGATCCACTCAGAAACTCGAAAGAGTCACGGTCACTGACTCCAGCACTAACCTTAGAAACATCAAGTGAGTCACGGTAAATAATCTCAGTACCCCTTCCTCGACGATCGAGTCTTGGATGATCAAGAATTCTGTAACCCTCTTGGCATAGCTCTGCTCTTACAGCCGAGTCTTTTGCTGTTAGCCAATGTTCAGTTATAGCAACAAGATCGACTTTGCGATCGTATATATACTCAAATATTGTTGCTGTTTTGTTTCTCAAAGAGGAGCATTAGGATTGCACATTGACATATGCTTGTGTAAAATGATGCGAATTCCAGGGGAAGGACGCAAGTTGACCAAGTTCGTAGTTTCCCTAAACGCGCGAGGATTTCTGAAAACACGCTTCGGACTGGTCGCTATAGACTGGGTTGACTGTGTTGCACCCTAGCAGTGGCAGTGTCGTCCTGGTGTCACTCTGCCATTGTCTGGAGGTGGTGATGCGAGAGATGTTGTCTAATGATCCACTTTGGCCAGATCTCTTATGACGTCGATTTCCAATACAAACAGATAACCTGTTGCAGCAGTTGTAGTTTCTGGACCGGGTAAAGAGTGGACGTCCCCGCTCAACTTGATACAGAGTTCCATGAAGTTAAATGACGCACACCAGGGTATGTGGTGACGTAATTCGGAGGACTGAGGACAAAAATTTTAACGCCGTATCCCACAACCTTATGCGCGCGCGGTTGTGGGATACGGCGTTAAAATTTTTCTTCCCAGTCCTCCAACTTACGTCACCACATCACCTGGAGGAGTTGGAGTAGAAAGAGATTCGGCTCTTAAAGTATTTCCGTCTTAGGCCAGTGAAGATAAAGACAGGGCGATAAAAAAACAATGAATCTTTGGGAGTTGTTATAATCCCGCACAATAGGCTCAATCACCGATGAAGTAGAAACAATAGAATCACTAGAGTGCAACATACGATCATTCATATCTGCATTGCAAATGTATCGCTTGGACCAGGACGACTATTCTTGAAAAGAAATTGCTCCTCCACAGGGTTTTGGTCTTCTGAAATTCTAAAATAACCATCTCCATGACATCTCTGGACGTTCCCATTGCCAGAGAAGCAATTTGCTCTGCCATGCAGGCTACCCACTAAAAGTAAATAGAGAAAGAAGACGGAGCGCAAAACAACATGTCCGTATACCATCGTGTCGTGTCTAGCAACACGGCAGTGCCTTTCGAAATATTGGCTTTTTTCAATATATTCCTTCACCGTTGTATCGGCCTTGCGCTTTGTAGCTCCATATTTCACTGCCGGCGGGTCTAAAACACAGATCACATTCCATAGGTCACTCGTTGCAGGTCACTGTTGTACATTTTGGAAACTAACCCTAACCCTCAATTTGGCTAACCGTAGGCCATAGGTTGGTTTTAGGCCTAGGGTGAATTAATTGAGGGTTTTCAAAAAGGTAAAACAATGACCTGCAATGATCATGAGTGACCTGTGGGATGTCACCTGTGTTTGAGACCCGCCGTTTCACTACACTACTTACGTCCAATTCTCCAGTGAGTGCTACAGGCTTCCGATACGAGGGTTGTGTGTTATCGTCTTTGTAAGTTCCTAGAGCTGCTTGCTCAGGAGATAGTTCTCCGATACATCGTGAAAGTGAGCAATAAAGTACGTCCAGCTTTTGCCTTGATTCATGGAATCTTCTTTCAGCCTAAATGCGTAAATTTTGATATTTTTATCATCTAATAATATAACAACATAAATCGTTAAAGGTTAAAGTTAAGATCATGTGTAACAAAAAAAGAGACAATGATTTATTAATTAAGGTAATGAATTCAATAAATAAAGCAGCTGAACAAGACAATGAAGTGATAACTGCCATTTGGCATGTTATTCCCTTCTTACCTTATTCAAACCTTCATGTTGACCGGACTTGTATAAAGCATCTATGATATTTTCTGCACCCTTCATTATCTTAGATTCAATTTCAATTTGATGTCGCATATCCTCTACTCTTAATTCCAATGGAGAAAGTCCTAATTCATGTGCATCATTTTCTTTTCCACTGGAGTCCCTCATCAAAACATCATCTTCCTTTCCCACAGGTATGCCTTGTTGTTGCTCCCGCAGTAACGCGTCTCGAAGAATGTCAATCTTTCTTCTCGAGTCCTCCAACCTTTGCTTAACTGCTGCAGTAAGTTTAATGTCCTTTTTCCTGGATCCACTAGCACTGTGTATTGCTAACATATTTTCTGCACCCTGCTTGATTTTCATTTCAACATCAATTTGCTTTTTCAAGTATTCTATTCTACTACCACCAGAGCCATTGGACACGCCATCTGTCTTGTCTGGGGAAAGCGCATCATCATTTACACCTGTAATTCAGAAAGTAAGAGCACAAAATTCAGAATGGGGCTTGCCAGTTTTCATTGTTTGCATCAACAAATAGCAATGGGGTGCCACCATAATTTATTTTCCAGCATTTGCATGAACAAACCAGTCAATTTATAGTTCCAGAGACCTCTAACACCAACCATCAGAATTGCCCTCTCGTTCCAAAACAACATGTGGCAGTAAAAAAGTACCTGTGGCAGACTCCAAAAATTATCAGCTCATAGCTTCTTTTTCTCAGGATTTCTTTACCAAGGAGGGAGAGCCGAAGAAATAGGCTGAATTGTTTGAATTTTAGCCTGCTTTACCAGAATGAAGATAAAAACAATGCTTGCTCCTTGCCATCAAAGTCAGAAAAAAAGTGCGAAGCATTAATACTTGGCTTTTAAATTCAAACTTGAGGTCCGTTTTAGCTCTTGCAACTATGAAATAGTTCTCTGAGAGAACTACCGAAATCTTCATTCAAAAAAGAATTCAAGCTATACTGCTCAATATTTTTGACGATGAAGATTCACTTATTGACATACACAAAATTATTTCTAGAGTTAAATCCTCAGCAACCAAAGTTTAAACTGTTGCCAACCTTCCCATAAACTTTTAAACTGTAATTCAGTCTACAGTACCTTCTCTCCTTTATATGCTATTTTTCACTTATAAATAAATAAATACATGTAACGAAAAAAACTATTAGAAATCCTACGTAAACTGAATAAACGAGTCCGCAAAGATTAGCAATAGCTACCTGCGGGCCTGCCCACCTGTAAATAATTTAGTAATTCAGGAAAAAACGGTGGTGTTGTTGTTGTTGTTGAAATAGCCTTCTAGAACATATAAAAATCCAGGCTTCGAAATTTAAAAAATTCACTCTGGCAAACCAAGCTAAACGATTTTTCATGAGATTTTCCAGTCCTGATTTGCCAAAATCTAAACTGCTTAAGTGGGGCAGTCTACCTTTCCATACACACAAAACTAGAATAGGCGTTAGCCGAGAG
>NC_090878.1:16694888-16697388 GCF_036669935.1 Montipora foliosa | reverse complement strand
CGGTTTATCGACGAAAAGTTAGATCCAGAAGTAATCTTATCGATGCCAGAGAGCTCTTTAATTCAACCTGGGGGTAGAAACTCTGGGGGATCGAATTCAAAACGAAGATCTCTGCAAAACATTCGTGGACGGAGAGAGGAGCAGCTCGACTTCGAATTCCGCGACTTTTTCATCCCAGCGAATACTTTCAACCCAAAATAGGAACAAAATAGGAAGCTATCCTCTCAACAAAGCCAACAACACGTCTGTTCCACAATCCAATGCTTTATTTGATATCTAACTTGAAGATGGCATACACCTTATTCTAAAATGGCCACCATTATAGTATTCTTTTGTTCCATGCAAATTGGCCCTTATGGCCTTGTTCAAAGGTAAACATTCTTTTGAATTTTACGTTTGAAAGCGAGGCCATAAGGGCCAATTTGCATGGAAATAAAAGAATACTTAAATGGCGGCCATTTGGAATAAGGTGTATGCATTCTTCATAAAAACAAGTGTTAAAAGTTGTTACCTTGAAAAATTTGTCCTTCACCAACCAAATTACATCACACACAGTACAGTAAAAACCTGCATAAAAGAAACTATGGTTTTCAGTTTCAGGCTGATGTCACTGTTATATTGCCCAGGGTACTTCGTGAAAAATCAGCCTCAAGCTGTTCTTAACATGTTTTTAAATTCTGTCTGAAAATTACACACTGTATTGCCCAACTGACACTGCTCAATTAATTGACTCCATTGAACATTGTCGTTGATTGCACAACAGTATTGTCAAGAAAAACAATTTGATCTAGACATTTGTATACATTTGCAATTTTGCAGAGATTTACTTTCTGTGTTTCACTTTCACTGTGCCATAAAAATCAAAGGACAAAGAGCACAAAAATTCAATAAAGAAAATTGATTTTAGAGTGACATGGTTATCCTGATCCAGTAATTTTTAATGTATCTGGTACTTAGTATTTCCTTATACATACGAATGAGTTGAATTTATCAGGCTGAATTAGTTCTTATGTATATAGTGTACCTTTTAATTTACCAAATTACAGCCTGGAAATTCTTAATCCACCTGTTCTTTTATGCGGGATTTTACTGTCCTTTATATTAGAAAATTAATTTGCTCCAATGTAAAATATATTCAAAGGGCCTTTCTTAAAACTGTTTATGTCTTTCAAACTTGAGATCTGCAGCAAGACTATTCCAGTGATGCTTCCCCGATAATAAAAAGCTCTTTGTCCCGTGGACAACCTACAACGAGGAATGTCAATGCTTCCAGATCCCCTAGCCGTTTTCATGCCATGAATATCAAAGCGTTTAACAAAATAGTTAGATAAGTACTCCGGGGCCATTCCACTCATACTGTATATTCAAAAGCTAAACCAAATTTCATTACACAGAATTTTCTCTGAAACATTCAACCATCAAAGTGATCTTTGGCCTTCCGAAATATGATCAAACTTTCTCGGTCCTAACACAATTCAGATTATGTATACCACAGGTGACCCAGACTCAAAGGGTAAAAAAAATTATAAGGATTTGTATGGGAATCTCGATAACAGTTTTTCAGTTTTTTATCGAGATTCCCATGCAAATCCTTATAATTTTTTTTACCCTCCGAGTCTGGGCCGCCTGTGATGTATACCATAAAGTACAGCTACTGTCTACAAGAAATAATTAAATATAGTCAATTTCAGGATGTAACATGTCCATCAAAGTCGATCATCGAAAGTCGATAGTACTCGATATTTGTTGATAATTGTTTAATTTGTCGATCAAAGTCGATAATCACAACAAATCGTGTGATTGACTTTTATCGACATCCGATATTTGTCGATTGATTAGTATCGAATTCGATCGACAACGATCGACTTTTATCGACAATCGAAATTATTACGTCCTGTCAAAATGAACTCACTTCCAGGAGATTTGGCATCAAAACCTCTTCATGATGCTTTCAATTGGCCTGAAATTCCTTAGAATGAAAGTGATGTGCAGTGGAAGTTGATGCCAACTTTCGTTAAGCACTTCAGAAGGTGAATTAAATTTCTTATTTTCAAAAGTTTATCCATGTGTGGCAGTCAGTCCAAGATGGCGTCGACAAGCATCGGATCGATACCAGATCGAGGCCAAGTGTGTCAGTTAGTCGAAGATGGCGGCCAAAGCCTGAAATGACCTGGCATCCGCGATCAATACCCACGGGACTGAAAAACGACGTAAATAGCATGCGTACGCAATTAACTAAAACAGACAAAATGGTACAAATAGTTCCTGCACCATTTAAAGCTGATTTGCTGGGTAAATTCACAATCTTTACGCTGTCAACTCTGCACCAATCAAACCTACGTTGCTGGGCAAACTCAAGATTTTTGTGTTGTTCAACACTATGTCAGTCATGACGCGTTGCTGTGCAAATTCAAAATTTTTGCGCTGTCAGCACTATGCAAATAACAACTGCGTTGCCAAGGAAATAGATTTCTTTCGCACCGTCATCTCCAGGACGGGT
>NC_090878.1:16682388-16689888 GCF_036669935.1 Montipora foliosa | reverse complement strand
TCTGATCACGTGCATTTCAAAACTTTTCGTTCTTTAAACGTAATGCGCGTGCCCATGCAGCTAGTACAGAAAACTTGACGTACTCAGTCGTTGTCGTACTCCAACCTGAAGTTTGCTTTTATAACAGGAATGGATGATTACCGAATTTTAGAATATATATAATATACCTATCTACGTTATGGATACAAGGCAAGGAGGGTGAACAGAGAGCATCAGCACATGCTAAGCTTCTAAGTTTTGTCTGGACTAGCAGATGACCAATATTACAGTCCAGTAGCTAGTGAGTCAGCCAAGTGGATGTTGAATACTGTAATCAATCGTTATTATCACCTCCGTAATTTATTACTCTTAAAGTGCCAACATAGTTGAGACTTGAGAGCATATATTGATTGATACATGAAGACATGAAATTCTGATTTAGTGCATGTGTGGTAAAGTAGAATTGAGAAATCAAATTTCCTTACATCGGGGAAGCAACCATTGAATAATAATCTCCTCGATAAAACACTTAATCAGACTTACCGGTAAAGTAAAAAGCCCAATATCAACACCAAACAAAGGAAAATGCAACGGAGGATTGAGTAGACAATGTCCCAACTTTTGGATAAGAAAGTAACACCTACAAAAAAATACATGCACAGGTTTTGTTATAATACAGGTAATTACATTTTGACAGGACTGCCGGAGGCAGGTTAAAATGTTGATGCAGTCTGATAGAAACAGGGATAACTATTCACAGAAGAGGGGCGGTTGATCGGCCGACATCTGGGTAGCAGCGAATAAACATCACCACAGTAGGGACCTGCTGGTTACAGGGGAGGCTCCCGAACTTCCCAGATACCGATTAGGTGAAATTGAGCTGGAAATACAAGCACCTTTCATGAGATGAATCCTGGTTTCTGTAGGAGTGGGTGGGGAATTTCCATTTTCCTGCAAGTGTCCACACTTTGAACACACATTCTCACTGCTAGTAGAAGGAATTGTGTTAGATCTTTCGTGAATCCATACGAAATTACCTTTGCCTCTGAGATCCTCAGACTCGTTTATTTCGTCTAAAGGCCTCTCAACCTTTAGCATGGTTTGGTGAAAGCCTTTGCAAGAATAAGGAGAATTGATGATAATTGGTTCTTCTTGATTAACTTTATCCTCCACTTCACCATTTGGACCCTGTGCATAACGTATGCCATTTATTTGTGGAATTTCTATTTCGGTTAAGCTGTCTATTGGACCACACAGACTTTTCTTCCTCTTTGAATTTCTTCTCATATACGATGCCCGAGGCTGGTCAATTGAAGAATGATTGTACGAGTCACTAAAAGAACTTCTAGAGGCCGCAGTAGAGCAATCATCTTTGTTCCGATTTTCTTGAATCATTGGTTTTTTCTCACAATTTTGGATTGGCTTTTCCTCTCTAACGCTGGTATATCTTAATTCCTGTTGTCCTCTCGTTAAATTGTCTGTATGGGAGGATTCCAGTTCTTCTGTAACTTTGCCATAATCCAGCAAAGGAGCTTGCTCAACAAAACTTTCTGCTCTGTCTCTGCAACAAAGAAATACTTTTAATGCATAATGAAACTAAGATGATAGCTCAGATTGGAGAACAGTAGTACCTTTTAATTCTAAGCACGCACACTTTGAACATTTGACGTTGAAACCCAATGGCACACTTTGCTTATGACTTTTTAAAACAGCATTATTATTGTACTGTATCTTTCTTAATTTGAAACAGAACATAACATTTGCTATTATTATTATTATTATTATTATTATTATTATTTGGTTAGTATTACGTTATTGTTGGTGGTGTAGAATTTTTTTATTGCAATTGTCAGTTCAAGAGTGCTACTTTTTAACTATGAGAGATGACTTTGTTTCTTCCATGCAGACAATCAATTGCACTGACAAACGTATCAACCACAATAGCTGAACATAATAATTGGTTCCTAGTAATAACTATTCTGAATGATGCAATTGGTAAAGTGGAATTTTGTAATGACTGTTCTCAGGATCATGTAGCAGCCCTCATAACGTCTCATACTATTAGTCCAATGTCATTCCAGGGATAAGAATCAATTTAAAAAAAAAAGCTAGCCAGGATCTACTTCCAAGGTTGCCAGAGCTGCTTCATGATCACTACCCTGCGGTACTGGTTTACATCAACTACATCTGTTACCTCGGAAAGGGAGACGATGTTGAATGTGGACTAAGAGTCGAGTTATTGGTTGTACAGTCTGGTAGAGCTGTTGTCTTTTGTAATCTGTCCCGAGTTGCAACATTAAATGTTGTGTTTTTCTGACCAGCCCGAGGAAATTTCTTTTCTGCATCTAGAAAACAAATTTTATGTTATTACTGAATCAATTTATTGACACATAAGGCGCCTCTGCCATGGCCACCCTCTTTTGCCACTTTTGTGAGTTTTCAGGGCTAACTATGACAGCTTCCCTTTATTCACAAGGAAACTACGATTTAACAAACCTCTACACAACAATGTTCTTGATATAACTAATGATAATCTCAAACAATTTACAGTACCTGACACAATATATGCAAGAGCACCTTGATGTCACTAAACCGGAAGTTTGAGGATAGTTCTAGCATGTACTTCTTGGTATAAACGCCGAGGACTATGGCTGTGTGACAGCATTGAATACGGTCAGCATAAGATGCAGACTGCAGATTCTGCAGATTGGTTCTAAAATGCAGACAGCTGAAGCCTAGGCCTATTTTGTACCTAGTCTGCATTTTCGGCCCAATCTGCAGTCTGCAGTCTGCATTTTATACTGACCGGGAATGAATACTTTGCCCTTTGCTGGAGGCTAAATCATATTAAGTAAGTGCGATCTGTTTGATTTAAGAAAGCTGGTAAGTTGTGGTCAAAATAACTACACTATACGGAACGTTTCTGAGGAAATGATGTATAACGTAAGTAGCCACCTTAGCAAACATGTAGTTACTAGTAAAATACTAAACCCAGAAAGATTGAAGAAAATGAAATCGATAAAAATTAATTGGCACCGAGGTTGACATGCTGATCATTTCCGAGTTCACTTCAACTTCTCTTTCAAAGCAAGGCAAAGCGCGAATTGATAGAGTTATCAGTTCTACATTATAATTTTCATGTGAATAAAGTACGGTAATAATTGAGAGCGGTATTGCCAGGTACCGTGTGACGAAACGTGTCGCCTTATTTTGGAGTATCCATTCCAGTAATAACCGTATTTTAAGCTACCTGAAGCAACACAGAATGGGAAAAAAAGTGGAAACAAGGATGTGAGGTCGCTAAAGACGACTCCGGACCTCTCACACAGAAATCTGAGCACTGTGACCAACTGTACAATCCTTGCTTCTCGTCCTGTTCTCTTCTTCTGATCTTCTTCTTCTCCTTCTTCTTCTTCTTCTTCTTCTTCTTCTTCTTCTTCTTCTTCTTCTTCTTCTTCTTCTTCTTCCTCCTCACCCTCCTCCTGTTCTGTTCTTTCTTCGCTTTTAATGATGTACCTTTCAAGTGAAGTTTTTTTCATCGCAGAAAGTCTTCTCATAATTATCGTTGCAAAGAAAATCACTTTTCAAGCCTGGGCCTTGGGACAATCTGAAGTAGACCTACAAGGTGACGACCCCTCGACCAATCGCAGCTTTAGTCAACAAATATCCGTTCCTTCGATACATTTTGAAGAAGAAGCGGCATTTCTAGATCTCAGGCACATGGGATCGTCGTTCAACACAACATACTCGCCTTAGTCGTTTTGGTAAAGTATACCAAATTCCACTGATATGTCGTGTCTTTGGAAACGATACATGTTCTGATTCTTGTTAGCGTTAAAGGCAAATACGATATGTTTTCTTCGATAAATTGTGATTCAGTTAAATGGTACCTTCCGTTCAAAGGTGTCAAGTTCTGCTTGAGTGATAAACCATGGTAACATCAAAGTTGAAAGGGCTAATCAAGAAGCGTCAAAGAGCTCTTACCGCCAGCAGAATGGAATCCGACATGTACAAACACTGTCGTGCCAAAGTAAAATATGAATGCAGGGTATGCAAGCAAGCTGAACTTTTACCAAGACAAGGTCGCAGCCCTGAAAGACTCTCTTTCGCTCGTGGAAAGAAATCAAAGGAATCACAGGACAAAAAGACTCCTACGTGTGGTTTTATCAGATGATTAATGACATCATAGCTGCCCCGGCTGCACTTGGTAGCTGATTGACAGCACAGTTTAGTCCTTTGGTTTGCAGCTCAGGAGCTACTCTTGAGATCCCAAGGGAATTCCTAGTTGATGTTCGCAAGACCTATGTAGCTTGCGTCAAATTAAGCTAAACAACAAAATCCCCTGGACCAGATGTTGTTCCTAACAGAATTTGGAAAAAGTTTGCGTGGGAATTAGCACCAGTGTTATCTGACATTTACAATGCGTCTTTGAAGCAAGGTGTGGTACCTCCCCAACTAAAGAAGTCCTCAGTTAGACCCTTACTGAAATGCTTACCCCCGAAATAATTGAGAACGACTCAAGACCTCTAACTCTCACATCTCATATTGCTAAGTTAACGGACGGTTTTACATTAGACTCTTTGCATAACCAAACTGAAGGCAATTTGCTTGGCCAGGTAAATCGTGCAGCCATGCCCTAGTTTACTAACTCCATATTATCTTCGCGTCACTTGACAGGAAGGAATTGTTTCGTGCGAGTTCTTTTTACTGATTTCATGAGGGCCTCGAACTCGTGGACCACGATGTCTTGATGAACGAGTTACGTTTTTCGGGTGTCCACGAGGGAGGTCCTTGTTCGAAAAGGTGTGGTCGTTTTGTCTGATATGTCCGAGATCGATCTAGAGGGTTTCTTTTGCAATACTCTTTCGCAAACGGTCACACCTAGGGTTGGTATTCCTCAGGAGACAAATTTGCGCCCATTCTCTTTGCAGTTCTTGTTAACAATTAAACTAGAAACTGGAACTCTAGGGCAAAATATGTAGACGACCTTACAGTTGTGGAGGTCATTCCGAGGTTTTCGATCAGCATGTCGCCCTTTATTCCCAATGAGGTCGGCGATTTTTCATCTGAACATGACACGCGGCTTAATGGCACTAAATGTAAGGATATGCTTATTGATGTCCTCAAGTCCAAGCCCTTTTCTACATCGCCAATATTCATCAATGGCGCACCCATAGAGCGTATATCCACTCATAAACTACTGGGGGTTTAAATTACGTCTAATTTGTCATAGAACCATCACTACGATCGTATCGTTAAGCGTGCTAGCTAGCGACTATATGCTCTTCGAGTACTGATGAAATCAGGCCTGGCCAGTGAAGAGGTAGTGCAATTTTATTACAGTCTAGTTAGATCAGTGTTAGAATACGCGTCCCCAGTTTGAGCTGGGCAGCCTGTATACTTAAATGACCTGGTCGAATCGGGTCAAAAGGTGGAATATTATCACTCCACATTATTTTCCGTCTTGCCATATGAAGAAGCGCTTGTTTGCTCAGGACTGCATACTTTGAGCGCAGCGCTTTGCAGACTTTTCATGCAAAATATAATGGCAACGTCATCTCCCCGCATGGCAAGTGTGCGTCCTGAGCAAGCTGGCGTTAGCATTGGATGTGAGCTTCACTCGAGCACTACAGGGCATTGCACTACACCGAACAGTCTGGTGTGCATTGATAGATTTGTGACATTTATATTTAAGTACTCGTGATTGCAGTGATTTTGAACTATTATGTATTTATTAGAACTATATATATTGGTACTGCTATTATAGTATTAGTATGTAAATTGTCGGGTTCTGTTGATAATGAACTTTGCCTTCTTAGCATGATCTGCTTCTTTACCATCAGCGAATATAGTAGGATTGGGGTAGTTCAATCGCAACTGTAAACCAAGCTCATCTGCGTACTTCTTAGCATCTTTGATAATCTCCTTTATCCAAAACACATACTAGATTGTGCTTGCATTTTGTTTAGACTAATAAACCAGCACAAAATTAGTTAAGACATTCAGTTCAATTGAAATGTGAAGAATAAAAGGCATTAGTGAACAACAATGCCTGTTTTTTTATTACTACAAACTCTCACCTTTGTGAAAATGAAACGCCCTCTTCTGACGCCGGGGTCTTCGTTTCTTTGGCACGGTGGGATTTAGAAATGTTACCTGATTGACACATTTAAAAGGAAACACAAACACAGTACAGGTGAGAAGCATTCTTGACGAAAACCTAAGCGGCAAATTAGCTCCATACAACAGCATCAGTTGTTTTTTTTTTTTTGAACAAAGAACTCTGTCACTAAGTGAACACTGAAACAACAGATAGGAGTCACATCAAAAACACACTCAAGTCTCAACTAAATAAAGAAAAATAACTTCTTTTAATGGAATTATAGACCGAATTGGCTGACTCAGTGGTTGCGGTAGCACTTGAGTGTAACTCTAGTGTTGACACTACTCTAGTGTCAACTCTCTGGTGCTTTAAATCCCTTGGGGAACACTGAACAATGGATCTTGATTTAACACTAGTGTTAACTCCCCGAATGCGACTGCAACCAATAGCTGTGGTTACACTAGCCCGGCTTGATTCTAGAATGCCCCCTCACTTACATTCAACTTAAGAAACCTGCCACCGCGGTCACGCAGTGCCAGATAGAATTTGACTGCCATCGTAGTCCTACAGTTGTAATGCCTCATGGTCTTTTGTACAAAATTGTTTTGCGTCACGCTCTGACACGCTCGTTTCAGTGATTACCCGCTTTGCATACGGTTTTCGCCCGAATAAAAATGACAAATTACGTGCATTTATATACCTCGTTCTTTAAACGTGGCGTCAGAGGGTAGGGTTATCACTGAAAGTGAGCCTAAACTTTGACAGCTTTGAAATAAACGTGATACAGCCAAAGAGGATCGAAAGTTGTATTCAAAAATAAGCGGGCGGAATGCCAAGCGTATGGAGCTTTACGTGATTGGCTAACGTATTTCACGAGATAAAAATGGGGGAAAGAGCGTGGACGCGTCTTATCTCGGAAACAGGCCGATCATTTTTTATTTGTTCTCATGGCGTAATTATTCTGCCAAATATATTTCTATGACAATGTGAAATTAAAGGTATACATATAGCATTGACAGTTATGTTTCAAGGAAACACTTTCGTATTAACACTTGCATTTATGCTTCAATTATATCATTATGTAACATTGTATTTCCATAAGTAGTTCTGTTGCAGTTTTAATAAAAAATCTGAATTATTAAATATTGCCTGATACTGCCTCACGTTTCTTCCTGCTATGCCCATTTTCACACGTAAATACGACCATTTATTTTGAAAAGTTCTTTGAACTTTTTATTCTGCAACATCAGCACCACAATTGCTGAAAAAACAATTGGGGGAGGGTAGGTGGGGCAACCAGGGTACTCCACTTTCAAAAACTGTTCCCTTTTTTCAAAATACAAGCACTTTTTTAAAAATTCCATTGCCATTAACTGTAGGAAATATCATTAAAACCATTTTGTTTGTATAGGTAATCG
>NC_090878.1:16677388-16679888 GCF_036669935.1 Montipora foliosa | reverse complement strand
GTATGTATGTGTGTACATGAAAAATCAATCAAAAAGAACTTGAAAAAAAGATGTAAATTCAATTTCACAAAATACTGCTTGATTATGCTATACACTACAAGATTGCACTGAAGATTTTAATCGGACTCAAGATCAATTACAAAAGTTTACTAACTTAATGCAAAGTACTACCCATAGAAAATGTAGTTGCTTTATTATTATAGTCTGACGATTTTGCAATTAGTTTAGCTGGAAATGAAAAGGTAATTGAACTTCATGAAACCTTGAATAGAAAAATGACACAACAAGCTAATCAAAAAATTACATGACCGTAGACGATCCACAACACAGTTAGTTCTTCCTTTCTAACTCAAACAAAATATTGTTTTTTAAACTTTATTAGTCAGGGAAATTATAGTAAAGCCAGTTTTAAAAAAAATAATGATAATAAATAATAATAATAATAATGATAATAATAATAATAATAATAATAATAATAATAATAATAATAATTAAAATAATAAGAATATAAACATTTTACAAGTTTTGCAAAAGGCAGAAGCGACATACTATATACATGATCATGAGAAAATTAACACATGATCTACTAATCTTGATTGATAATCTCGGATATTCAAACGAGTAAGAAGCGATATACTATATCTATAAAGGGCAAAAGCGACAAGCTATATACATGATACATGATATATACATGACACACGAAGCGACATACTTAGTCTATATAAATGATACATGATATACTATATACATGATCATGAGAAACTTAACAATAGACAACCATATACTAATCTAGAATGATAATCTTGGTTATTTAAACGGATAAAATATATTGACCCAAGCTAAAGTCAAGGGGTATATGTACATGCAGCTGTTATAGATGCAAGGTAACCACTGCGTCTCTAGAAAAAACGTAAAAATACTCTCAATTACAGAGGGCGTTTCTTTTAAGACAAGAACAATGTGGTTGTACACTCCATATTATAGTCATGAATAGTTATTTCAAACCATTTAGGCAGAGCTACATAAGATTAATTTGTACATTGCTAGTTACAAAAAAGTTAATAAAGAAAACAAACCTCAGCAAAAAGGCAGCCTTGGGGTTCAAGAGGGACTTGAATTTGACGCCGCTGATTATCGAGAAGTTCTTCCAGTCTTAGAAATGCAACTCCACAAAGTGATCGATGGTCCCGCCAATAAACTTCTACCTTTAGTTCTCGCGACTAGAAGTTAAAAAAACAAAGGTCACAATGTTAAAAATACAATGCAAAGCAAATCAAGCTCTTTTAAGGCTTTACTATTAAAGTTATGTTCCTGAATGGTGTTTTGGCCTTGTTTATATAGGAAAACATTTCAAGGGACTTCCATTGACTGACCATTTATCCCATAAAGCAAGTTGTACATTGTACAGTTGTAAGTTACCAAAGGAAGAGATCAACTGGTTAGCTAAAAGTTGGCCACAGTTTGTCTAAATACGAAATTTGAAACAACTTTCACATAGTACGATATGCACTCCGACAAATTCAAGCGTGGCACTCTATCGAATATATTGCCGTTCATTACCAAGGATACTGCCTTTTTTTACTATGCGTAATGTTATGTCTACTTTGTTTGTAATATCCATGTTGACACTACATAATGAGGATATAAACTTGCAATAATAAAGGATTAGTGAGGTAAGTTCGAGTCCCGTTTTGTCATCGACGAGGCATTTGAAAGTAGTTGTATCATGTTCTGGGGAGAATCCTTTTGCACAGCTTTCTAGTAATTGTTCAGTAATAAAGGTATCGCATTATATGTATATATGCCATAGAGTGGTTTTTAATTGAGTGTCGAAAGTAATTAGCGAATTACTTTGGGTTTGCATTACTTCCCTCAGTGATTGGTTCAAAGTTCTCGGGGCGCTTTTTCAACTATGGCCAACCAGAATAGACCTCTTTAGCTTGTACATTTTGTTTTCCCATTTCAGACCACGTGATGTTACTCTAGGGAAAACTTTCTTTCAAATGTCGTCGTATGCACGTCAATATGTACGCATAACTTATGAAAAAACGAAAAGAAAATTCCCTTGAGAACATCACGTGGTCTGAAATGAGAAAACAAAACGTACAAGCTAAAGAGGTCTATTGAAACCAAAACCAATCGTGGCTTGCGCGCGCATATTTTCCCGTGCTTTGTGTCGGCTACGTGTAATTATTTCGAATTTTGATTGGTTTACTGGATTGTCTCCGTCCTTTTTGATTGGCCAAAGCAATTACTTTGGTTTTGGTTTTACGATACTCGATTGAAACTCGCTCTATCAGCATTATGGGATATCAGTAGACTCCGAGCAGCGTGACTTCAATAGTGTCAGCCGGTCTCCCATCCAAGTACATATTAACCCCGTTCAACAGGGATTAACTTTGGTGGACCAACGGGAATCGGTGTTTTCCTTTGGAATCCCTTGGTTCAATTTTTGTGACCTCTACATAAGCAATTACAGTAAATGTTACAACTATTATTC
>NC_090878.1:16652388-16674888 GCF_036669935.1 Montipora foliosa | reverse complement strand
GAATGAAAAAGTGGCGCGAGAACTTTGAACCAATCAATGATTGAAGTAATGCAAAACCAAAGTAATTCGCTAATTACTTTCGACACTCAATAGATCGTTTTCACTGTAACGCAACTGTCACGCAGCAAAAAAAATTTCTAAGCCAGTCAATGGAAAAGGCCAAGAAAGTGAATTGTTATAGAAGACAAATACATAAACAACTTCGGAGAATTTCAAGCCGGAGTGGTGCACTATTTTTTAGTTATTGGCCGAAACGTTTCACGCAACTTTTAAGAGCTTTGTATGGAGATGCCATCTTTGTGTACCAAACGTGTACACAAATATGGCCGCCGGAAACCAACGAAAACATTTGAAATTCTCTTTGCCATGAAAACGGTTTCTTTCCACCCATGAACTGGTAGACATACACATCAACACAATTTTCTAAGACTTGAAATGTTTCAAATGTTGAAAGTTATAAGGAAAGGTATTTTTTTCAACCAGACCGCAGCTGCCTTTGTGTCACGCGTGGTAAAAATTTGAAAATTCAAAAAGCTGTATTTTCAAAACGAAAAACTTTACGGTACTAAAAGCTTGTAAAAATAATTAATTCTAGATTATCTTCAAGGTAGTGAGGATAAAAATTCCGAAAACCTCACCATTTTGATTTTAGAATTTAATGACGACACGTGAAAACGATCTATTGAAAACCGCTCCAAGTCATAGCGAAACCAATTGCGCTATCCAGTGGATAGCGATTCATCCGGCCGATCGCGCTATCCATCGTTTGAACAACTGAGGCCTGAACAGTTCATAATGTACATGTACATGCTCCAAACAAAGAAAAATGTTTTAAGATTCGTCAGGATCGGTTAATCCACAATAATAATAATTATGCTTCGTCTTGAGAGTGAAGCCTGTTGCTATGTGTCACATGTACAGGGCTTCTGATAGGTCGCGGAAAAAAAGCGAAATTTTCGGGGATTTTCAGAGACAAATTCCTGGAAAAGACGGCGTGGGAATTTTAGAGTCTAATAATATACACGAAAAAGTTCAGCGCATGATTGGCTGAGAGCACGTCAATCAATCCCAAAGTGCAGAAAAGCGAAATAATGCAAAAGATTGAAATAGTGCAATAAAAGTGTTGTTTTGATCATGATAGCCCGGGATGGCGCAATTCATGTCACAATTTTTCCGTGATTGCGTGATACGCGTGATTTGCTTTTCCTTAAGGACGGTGCCACCTAATAGATCGTTTTCACTGTCACGCAACAAAAAAATATAATCGAAGACATGCAATGAAATAAGCCAAAAACTTGGAATGTTGTGGAAGGCACATTTATAAATCCCCTCACCAATTCTCAGACCTGTGCGGTACATCGTTTCTGAGATATTTGTCGAAGCGTTTCACTCAACTTTATAGAGTTATGTACGGAGCCGCCGTGTTGGTGCACCATCGTTGTGCACCAATATGGCGGCCAGAAATCCACACGAACATCTAGAATTCAATTAGCGGTGAAAGCGCTTACTTTTCGCTCCTGAGATAAAATGCATGTGTATGAACACATCTCCTAATGTACTTGAAATGCTCAGACTGGTGAGAGTCAAAGGCATAGACATTTGTTTCAACCAATTCAAATAACTTTGTATCATGGTGTCACGCAAGGTGACAATTCCGAAATTCAAAACGCAAAGAGGCATAACGAAAACAGTCACAATGCAAAAAAGGGAGGCATTACACAGTAAAGCATAACGCAAATATTCATAACGCAAAAGGCATAACGTAAAATAGCCATAACGAAAAGGCCCTTTAAAGAATGGAGACTAGCTGTGTAATCCGTAAATAATTTCAGCTCTTAAAAAAAACGTCAATTGATTGTTCAAGGGAAAGAACATATAATCGCTTTCGAACTTTTTCTTCCTGCTTAAGTTATGCCTCTGCGCTATGGCCATTTGCGTTATGCTTCTTTGCGTCATGCCTTTTTGCGTCATGCCTACTTGCGTTATGCCTATTCGCGTTATGGCTATTTGCGTTATGCCTCTTTGCGTTATGCCTAGTTTGCATTATGGCTGTTTGCGTTATGGCTTTTTGTGTTATGCCTCTCTGCGTTATGACTCTTTCCGTGATGGCCATTTGCAGAATCGGCTTGTTGCTATTCTGCTTTGCATTGATGCATTCATGATTTGGACGATTTTATTTCAAATACTGATCATTGAATTTTGTCATAGATATAACTCCATAGGTTTTGACTTTAAATTTGATGGCATCACTGTGAAAACCATCTATAAGTTTGGGTTATTACTGGGTTGTCAGAATGGCAATCCCAGTCGGAAAATTGGTGGAATTTCTTTGCTTTGTTTTTTTTTTTCTTTTTTTTCTTTTTTTATTGGGTTGCCATAGGCAATCCAGTCAGAAAATACGTTAAATTTGTTTGTTTTCTTCTTTTTTCCCGTCGGGCAAAGGCTTTCCTGACATCCCCCTGCTAAGTAGTGTCTTTGTGAGTAAAGTCATCTGCCCGTATTTTTGGTAGGTTTCAGGGGGATCCGGTGGGGCTTCCCACAGTAGCATATTTAATTCACCTGCAATGGCGTCTAAAGTCATTCTAACGCGAATTTAGTGGATCTTTAAACAAACTACACCCTGATGGAGCTCAAGAATGGAAAGTCAATTGGATAAAAAAGACAGGCTGTGAAAGATAAATATCTCGAATCTTGAAAGCGATGAGTAATGAACTTCGACAACAATGTTTCGCCCGTCGAGTCGTAATGGAAGTGAGCAGTATTTCTGATATTTTACCAATTGTAGTGTTTTGTACAAAACTGATATCAAATAGAAAATTCTCGAGTAAGTTATGGGTTAACAAAGCAGAGAAGGAACTGAACAAATTAAGTGGAGCTGTAATCTCTGTTTTCTCGCTATTTAGAATTATTTGTTGTAAACTCTGCACAGTCTTCACGTAAAAAACAATTTGAAATTTGACTAATTCTTGCCAGTCAAAAATTATTTGAAAGAAAGCTTGTTGATCGGTTTTTGCTTCATTATTCAAGGAAAGTGTTTTCATTAAAGGGTTTGATGCTGAACACAGGTGGGAAATTTATTTTGTTGCGTTTTTGACACGAAGTGCCGTTGGCAGCTTGTTTTGAACTCCAACTCTGCCAAGCCTTCAGGTAAAAAAGAAAATTGGAAACTGTGACAGTGAAGAAATATTTGAAAGAAAGCTTGTTGTTTCTTTTGTGCTTCATTATTCACGGTCAAGGGTTTGATCTGAACTGTGTGAAAGAACTTTATTTAATTACTGTTGTCTTTCTTGTTTGCACGCTAATAATATTTTGTCTGTTTCATTAAAGCTTACGCTGGAAAAAGTTTTTGTGACGTTTTTCGTCCAAATGAACGCCCAAAAATAGAGCTTTTGAACAACCTTTAGTGGAATATTTTTTGCAATTTAACATTCTCCGTCAAGAATTTGCATAAGAAGCTTGAAAAATAGACATCGCCACGCACAAGAAATTTAGCTGCTGATTTACCTCTTCGTCGAGTTCTCTTTAATATTTTATCAACTGTGGTGTCATGTATAATCATACTGAAACCAAACGGCAAATTCTATGGTAACTTTTTCGAGTTGGATTTTAGATACGCGAGAAAAGGAATCGAACACCTTGAGGAATATGTCAGCTGGTCTGTGTTCACAATTTTCTGATTATTTATAATTTTACTTATTTCTACTAAACTCTGCACAGTCTTCAGGCAAAAAACAATTTGAAATTTGACCAATTCTTGTTAGTCACGAATTAGTTGAAAGAAAGCTTGATGTCCATTTTGTGCTTTGTTGTTGTTGCAAGAACTGGTTCTTTAGTGAAGGGATTGATCAACATTGTTCCAGATAAGAGTCCGGTCTCAAGTCAATCACTCGACAAAGAAGGCATCCCAACGCGACAGATGAAATATAAATATTCAGCTAAATATTACAACCAACTTAAAAAACGACGTTGTTTAGCACTTAAAATCTTTCACTGAGAATTCGAAATTCAGAGTTTCATTAACGTTACGTTATTTTGCTTCATCTGTCTTTTGGTTTGCGTTTCACTGTTACCGTGAAGCATGAAATTTTTGAAGGACTTTTATTTTGCGGATTGGCGATTTTTTGAGGTTTGCGGGTACAAATTTTTTCGGCGCGAATTCGGTCTGAAATTTCCGCTGGAAACTAATTTTTGCGGTTTTCTTTTCAAGCACTCAAGTAAATTAAGGCATGGGCCCAAAACTGGCCCAAATTACTGAGTTTTGAAGCAAGCAGCTGTGTACAATCTTTCCGTCGGTGTACGTTGGATCAGTACATAGAAGCAATTCAATGTAAACTCTTATTGTACCTGAAGAAGGCTGGTTTGGCCAGCCGAAATATAGTACACCACTAAAATCAAATCTACGTTGTATCGGCTCTTGCTCAAAATATTTAGTTTCCCAAAAGTAAGGGGGTCGTCTAAACTTCTGAAGATTTAGAAATAACAACCTTAGACGTTCGCAGACTAGTAACGTCAAAAAAGTTTTTGTATTGATGTGGATGACGTATGCAAATGAGTCACGTGACTTGTTACGGCCAAAACTCAAAACAAAAAATGGCAACAGCTTATGCTAAAATTTATTTCACTTCGCTACTATTAGATTAGTCAAAATGGTAAAAGAAAACGCACTGTGTTTAGTTAACTGTCTTTAGTTAAGGAAATATAAGGCATTTTACTCTAGTGCCCAGTCCCCTATGGAAAGTGATTTCCTTTTTCGGACATTTATTTAAAATTATCTTGAAATGTCCAAGCACAGAAATGATGTACCCAAAATAGTAGTAACATCATCAAGGAAATCCAGCAACCAGAAAATGATAAAAAGTGTTCCGTTTAGCTGAGAAGATTTCTGTGCTAAAAATAACTTTGACATGTCACGTGATAATATATCATCCTAAATAGCAGTTAAGGTTTCACATTTTATTGACGCTAACGATGTCCCAAAGTTATTTCGTGTTATATAAAATGGATCAATCGTTAGAACACCTCCTCACTTATTTTCATAAAATGGATCTGGGCCCAGGCCTTAATTCACCTGAACAGCAAGACTATTTTCAACTTCTATTACTGTTTGGTAAAAAACCCTTCAATCATCGAGAACGTGGAAAAAATGTGGCATCCTGGAGTCCTTAGACATTGGTTAACATGACCTTTTAATAGACTGCTTTAAGTTCGTTTCTTATGCCCCAGAGACTGGAAAAGTATTTACTTAACCTTTTATCGTTGCTTTTTGTTTGTAGCAAGCTCCAGTTGCATTTTCTCAATGCAAATATCAAAATAAACGATCTTTTTGACCCCACTATGTGGATTAAAAGTCATTTTTAGTCATATTAACAAGGGTAAATTTCTACGGTTTTTAATTTTGCTGTTTTTTTTTCTGCTGGAACTTATTTTTGCGGATCACGTACTATCCGCAAAATCCGCAAAACCTTTTAAACCAAAATTTATGAACTGTTTTCGGGATCTTCCGAGGTTAAGATGTCTCTAAAAATCGACGTTTCGACCAGTTTTACTGGTCTTCTTCAGGTTGTTAAAAAGTTATCATATGGCGGATCGTTTTTTCTGATGTTCCAAAAAAACGATCCGCCATATTGATAACTTTTTAACAACGTGAAGAAGACCAGTAAAACTGGTCGAAGCGTCGATTTTTAGAGACATTTTAACCCTGGAAAATCCCGACAACAGTTCATAAATTTTGAAATCTTGAAAGTTTCAGAAATACGACCTTTTAGACTCCTCGAAATAAAAGTTCGACACCGTAATTCCTGGGTTTGCGATACCATTTGGTGCAAACGTAAACCAAAAAAACATTTGACCTGTAATCAGATTAGACTGAAAAGAAGAGAAATTATGAAGCGGAACCAACTTGTTCAGACCTTCCTTAGTGTGCAGCATAAACGTTTGCTTAGTGCAACTCTAGATATGCATGACATGCAGGAAAACGTCCATCAGAGAAATTTGCAGTTAGTTTTTTTGCAGACTATTTTACTTAAAGAGGCTATGTCACGTTATTTTAGGGTGTTTCCGGAAAATCTTTAGTTAACCTCGAGTTTAAAACTCGAAAACGGTAATGTGGAATTCCTTTACCAATGAAATCATCGGTACATCACAAACGAAAGGATTCTGCAGGGATGTAGCCATTAAAATTTTGTTAACACGGTAACGTGCACTTAACAGGCGGAAGGCTCAGTTGGAGACGCCTCCAGCGTGTCCCTTCTAGCGGGGTCCTGGCCTGGTCCTAGGGCATTCTTCTCCGAAAATTTTGAAATTTAGACTCTCATAAATGCGTTTTCCTCGATTTTAGAAAGTAAATTCAAGGCCATTTGTGATGTGTTGCCTTTTTAATAAAAAAATGTCACTCGGTGTCTCGTGCCGATTCTGCCGTAGTAATAGCGCTTTCTTTGAGTTTTCACCCGGTCCACCAGAGTTTGATCAAGTAGCTTCCGCAGAGTTGAAGAATTTCTTTATACCGAATACCTCAGAATCACTTTTCCTCCTATTTTTCGCCGACATTTCAGCTTATACGACAAGGTTGACATACACGAACTGCGGGTTTACATTATTTGACGTACACAAATTAGAAATAATTCTAGCCTCCCAAATTCGCTAAAGAAATTCCAATTAGACTCTAGGAATGTTTAATCCATTTTGGTGGAGCGTGGAGATTTTAAGGAACTACAGTACAAAATAAAAAGGTTCACTCACCGTTAAAAAACAAAAAATGGGCAGGAAATAGAAATTAGTCAATATGCAGATGACACGACTCTTATTAGTAATAATCTCAGACAGTTTCAACTCCCAGATTTTCACAAAAGTGATTTAGTTTTTGTAACGTCGTTACCTCTTTACTCCAAACCTTCCATTTTTAGCCACATTCCACAAACCTCGCAGATTAACACTTTCGATAGAAGTTCTTTACATAAATGCATCGTCTTCATGGTACCTCGACTCTTCTAGTGATTCTATTGTTGCGGAACGCAGCCTTCTCGCGCCGCTCGAAATCTCTTGCGCCCCGAAAAGAACCTACTAAGCAGGCTAGTATTCGGTAAGATTCCTAGCGAATTTCATGGTATTTCGCTTACTTTTGTGAGTTTCGCGAGATTTCGCTGCTCCGTGTCCGAGCGAAATATCAGAAGCCCAGCATTTAAGACCCCAGGCACAATGTGTCACAATTCAAACCTCTTCACAGCTGATGACAGCAACATGTTTCATAATATTATGCTAGTGGAGGACGATTGTATGCAACATTTTTAAACTCACCTGATAAACTACTTTTCTTGTTGGATCCTGCGCACTCTCCTATCTTGCCATCTGGACTTACCATTGCCAAACTCAGTTTTCTGGGATCTCGATTGGGAACAACTACTGACAGTCTGTCTGCACCAGTGATGCATACCTGAGTAATTAAGACATGGTAATTAATAAATGAATGATATCACTAATAAGGGCTGCATAAATTTGTCACAAGAAGTTGCATTTTTTAAGTGACTTAAAATTTGATTTGAGTGACACAGAGTCCTTTAACCTCACAAAACATAATGGTTTAAAAGACTCTAACTATCTGACCTGGACTGGTGTTGCTTTGGCTGATCTTGATCTTGCTCAGAAGGACAGTCGTAAATGTTAGATAATTCCAGTAATCTGGTAAAACGTTTTTTACGACAGTTCACAGTGCAGAGGGAAACTACAAAGTGTGACATGGACGGCCCGTTTATACGCAAGCATTTAAGCTTATCTTATATTCATTTCGATTAAAAACCTCGACGGAAAGAGACGAACGAGTTTGCACATGACAAGTAACCTTCACTTGAACTGGCGCCAAAAAGCATTTCTTGCGAATTTGGAAACGCAACGATTCAGTCAGCCGTAGATATTATTTATGTGCACTAAATTTCCGTCATTCACCCACCGGCGAAGCAACAATTAACATTACATTTTACCAACCTCGAGTAATTTTCTCTCCATAAACAGTGAACAAGATGGTCTGTGGTTCGCTACTCTGGGTTTGTGATCGAAGTTGTAAGTTTCGGAGAAGACATTTTTGTTCTTTCTAAGTCGAAATGGATCCCTGAACAAGGTTCCGGGGCGTAGATAGAGATCGCTGTTGAAACCCTCCGCTTGATAAGTACTAGATCCGTCGAAGTTCCACACGGGTAGATCTTCAGGAGTTAAGGGCTCAGATTCAACAGTCTTGGTTTTACGACGCATTGATTCGCCCGTGCCATCGATCCACACATTCATTACTTGAACTCGCTCGCCTTCGTCGAGAGTCATGTACTTTTCAAGAAGTGGATTACTTTCCGTTGCTGTCATATTTGCAGTAGTCTCCCAAAAACAGCGCGATATTCTGTAAGAAGGGATAAACTACGAGAAACGTCGTAGAAATAACAAGGCAAGACGTCAACAGTTGCTCTGTTACCTTCAACCTTCACTAATATTTACAAACAAAACGACGGACTTCGCTATTTATATATGCCGGTCACGTGATTGACATCAACGGGAACATCATTTTTACACACGGACATTTGTTTTCAGGGCAAAGGTCTTCTCTCCAAATGCACCAAAAACCGAAATTCGCTAAAAATGCTTTGAAAGTTATCATCATTTCATTCTTTCAATACTGAAAAGATATGTAAATTAGAAACATGTGGCTTTTTGGGATGATAAAGAGATAAATCCGTTTGTTTTCAATGTCACGAAATACGTGTTGCCGAATCGGGGAGGGTGCATTTCACGTGGTTGATTTTACGTCAAATGGCGGTATTTATTTTTCAACTCGGAAGTTTTGAATTCTTACAAACAGGAAAAACCCGATTTAATAAAATTCCCGGAAAAAAAATGTCCTACACTTGTATGTCCAACCCCTTGCTTATGAAAACTACTGGAACAATCGCAAACTGTTATAAATTTATTATCTTTGTACGACCTGCCGACCTGCTTATACTGGCCACAAAAATTTTTTATAGAGTTGGCGAGAAGCCGGGAATTTGGAAACAGCTTACAACTGAAAATGACATGACATGACTGCGTCGACATTAAAACTCACGAAAGTGGACACTGCTTCTCGCTCTCTTGGAAGGCAGAACTAGAAAGTGAAGCTCGCGACGTACGCATAAATGTGCCGTTGTGCTTTCCAGGGGAGGCATGCATCCCGAAAGAGATTTGGGGTTCAGAAATGCGTCTTTAATTATTTCTGAAGTGTCAGGGGCGTGGAGGGCCATGGACAGTCGTGTGTCCCTGCAATAAAGAAAGGAAAATCGGAAGCTGTACAACAGGGATCACAATCGAGGGATAATAATAATAATAATAATAATAATAATAATAATAATAACAATAATAATATAAAGTACTCCTTACAGCTTCAGTTAGATCTGTACCACTGACTAAAAATTCTTTTACACTAACAATTAGTATGAACACCAAATAATTAACAATTATTCACCGAACGCGAGGTGAATATTGCTCAATAAAAACCGAGAGGAAGTTGAGGTTTTTATTCACCAAGTCTCGTTTTAGTATAATAGGCGATCTGCATGATGGCGTCATTTCACTACGGACACCAAAATGCTTTTTCAAAATGCTTTGTTATTCAGATTTTTCTTCTCTCCTGGAAACAAAGAAACAATTGTTCAAGTTTGCTTGGCAATAGAATCAACTTAAAGCAGTCTGGTCTTTGTACGTAGTAAATGATGCCATCATGCAAATTGCCTATCAGGTGATTTATTTTATATTGTAAAATATATGCATTTTCTTTATATGTAAAACAATTGAGTTATTTGTCTGTCACCTAGATAAAACGGCTTGCGGCCATTTTGAAGAACCGTAGGTGATTATTGCATAAAAATCACCTCAATGGCAACCAATCAGCACAGAGAATTTTCAATAATCACCTAAGTAATTATACTAATAAGCATACAATTCCTGTTGCATAAGACAATATGAATAATATAATTATAATTCCACAAGTGCGCGTTGTATATGCCGAGATCTCATATCCAACAATTAATATTGTTTTATTCAGTTTTCGTTTAATTCTTAACACTTGGACAAATTAAAAGCCAATCAGTATGCAGGGTAGTAACACTTGACGTAATTAGTTTCCATTTTAAGTCATATGTAGTATAAGAGCTGTTAACTGAGATTGAGTGAACCAATCAGAAAGCTAGAAACACAATTTTGGTGGCCCAAAATTTAATAACGTAAGGTGTTATCTTTCCCCTTGTGCTTACATGTTATGTGCTTCCTCTGTAATGGTTTTATCTTTGTTTCCGTTTTTAGGAAATGGTAGCCATACCTGATTTATAAAGAAACTGCTGATTTATAAAGAAACTGAGGTTGTGCAGTAGTGCGTCAACTACTCTTATTCTCTGCAGATTAGCTCTCTTGGTTCATGGAGAATCCTTTTCATCATTGTAAATACATTGTAGTATGGTCTGGAGAATGTTCATCGCCGAAATTTACCATTTCATCTAGATCATGTATTAAGTGCTTTCCTCGTTTCGTTTAGTGTTTGACTAGTGACTTGTGAAATTGGACGGTGCACAAAAGAGCTAAATGTAGTGCCTCCTTTAGTTGTAAGACATATTAGAGGAACACAAATAATTTTTTTTTTTTTTGAGTAATGTTAGTTTTTAGTACTGCCAGTGGTATTACAAGTGTCTCTTTTGAATGGGTTCCCCAAGGTTCTGCTAACTTGTCCCAAACAGATGTGCATGTAAAAACTATACATGGAGAACACATTCGTTAAAATGAAAGGAGAAAATACTAAACACACATAGGGTAGATTATTAATACACTCTTTGTTTTGTTCAATAATATTTCCACTAGAAAGAAATTTAATGACCATTAGAGTTTTGTCTGTGATAACGAAAAAGTTTCCTCTGACTAAAACCTATATTGGAAATTATGTAGGCATTTGGGGTGCTTTTTCACAGGGTTACATGTATTAATTCTTATTTCAGTCCAATATTTTTGTTGAAAACTGTGTTCTCTCTATAACTCTGTCCTTTTTTGTGAAGCATGATGTCTTGTTCTCTTCATTCAACACTTGATTCATATTGCTGATCTTGTTTTTCCAGCAAAAGTTATGTTGAGTTATTTCTGTTGGGATAATGGCAAAATTATTGACCTTGGGTGTTGTGATACAGCTAAATTGTAAAGCATTCTGAAAATTATATCTATTTTACCTTATTATATTGAGGTAATTTTTTGGTGTGGTGTTACTCACAGGTACTGTAAAACGCCAAAAAGCAATTTGTTACCTGGTATTTAGACACCAAGAAATTCATGCGTTTGCGTGTTGTGTTCATTAGTGCAGTTTGTTCTCTGCATTTAAATAATAATATTAAAAACAGACCATGTTTAGTGTGTTACTGATTACAGCCGACCCATTAGAGCCTGTGGTACTCAATATAATGCTGAGCAGTGTGCTGCTGTCAGCGGTGTGTGTGTTTCTTGTGGAGGTTTTTGTTTTCGTTTTTGATTTTCCTCTGCTTAATTTCCAGCTGCTGCTTTTATCCTTGAGGGTTTTCTTCCTGTCTAACTAATTCTGTGTAACTTAGTGCTTCAGTTCTCTTGGCAGATTTTTTGCACTGACAAAGAAGGGGGCATAGAATCTATAATGAGGGGTTGGGGGAAATTCAATTAAATGCAGATTATTATTGCAACTATTCCCACACTCACCTTCGTTGGTGAAATGAATTCATCTGTGCGACAAATCTGTAGTCTTTGTCAGCCAGTAGGAAGTGACCCTCGCATATCATTTTCTAGTGTGGTGAACTGTTTTGCTGGCATCAAAAGCCGAAAAAAAAGCGCTGCGGACATTGAACTAGAGCACCTTTGCAGACATTTTCAGAGTCTCTAAACGGACAAAAGCAGCTTACTTTGTTGAATTAACTCGCCTTTGCATAGAGTCGCATTACTTGAAAAACCAGACATTCTCTCAGCAGTCACTGGCAGTAGTTGACATATTTTATTTTGCTTAGCTACACAAAACATGGCAAGGAACGTTGTTAAAGGGCAAAAAAATTAATTCCGGGGTTTGTTGTCAATACTTGTAGCTGTTTCAAATAAACAGGCAGCCGCTCTGTCGCCGCGGCTTTAAGCGGAGAAACGTATTAGAGGAACAATGTCAACAAGATCTTAACTCAGAAGTTAAAAACATCCGTTTTACATGCATTTCATGAAAACTTACGACCCAACCCCCACAAACGTTTTCGAGTGGCATGAAAATATGAAGCACTGGACTTCGCTTTTCTGTGTAAAACCAGTTACAACTTGAGTCAAGTGTGAAGACGAACACTAGAGGCAAAAACCCTGCTTCTCTTCAAACTTCGATTTGAACAGGTCTCTCTGAGGTTGATATGTTTTGCGAGAACAATTTACCAACAACATATCTCTTTTCTGAGCTTAAGAGTAACCGATCACCTTAAGAAACGCAAAAAACCTGTCCCTTGTCTAAACAAGGAGCGTCAAATTAAGCTTCGAAGCTGGGCACAAACTCTGTTAGTTTAGGCGAATTGGCTTTGGTCCGATCTCTTCCCTGACGGCTCTGAGTGATCGTCGAAAGATGGCAGATTCAGATTATCTTTTCTTCAAATTTCTCAGAGGAACGAGAGCGGCGCGACAGCATCCACAATGACGTGCTGGATTTTGATTTGTCGTCCGCCATTTTGAAAATGGAATGACGGCAACACAAGTGAGATTCTAGTGCGCATGTCTAGCGGTTTTTGCGCTCTGTCGCGAAAGAGTGTTTGTGGAAGGGCTACCGCTGTCCGCAGTCCCACATGGGGCCACTAAGTGTTGTTGAAAATGCTACCGCGATCCGAGGTCCCGCAGTGGGCGACTAAGTGTTGTGGAAGGGCTTCCGCTGTCCGCAGTCCCACAGTGGGCCACTAAGTGTTGTTGAAAATGCTACAGCAATCCGAGGTCCCACAGTGGGCCACTAAGTGTTGTTGACAATGCTACCGCGGTCCGAGGTCCCGCAGTGGGCGACTAAGTGTTTGTGGAAGGGCTTCCGCTGTCCGCAGTCCCACAGTGGGCCACTAAGTGTTGTTGAAAATGCTGCCGCGATCCGAGGACCTACAGTGGGCCACTAAGTGTTGTTGAAAATGCTACCGCGGTCTGAGGTCCCGCAGTGGGCGAATAAGTGTTTGTTGAAGGGCTACCGCTGTCCGCAGTCCCACAGTGGGCCACTAAGTGTTGTTGAAAATGCTACCGCGATCCGAGGTCCCACAGTGGGCCACTAAGTGTTGTTGAAAATGCTACCGCGGTCCGAGGTCCCGCAGTGGGCGACTAAGTGTTTGTGGAAGGGCTTCCGCTGTCCGCAGTCCCACAGTGGGCCACTAAGTGTTGTTGAAAATGCTACCGCGATCCGAGGTCCCACAGTGGGCCACTAAGTGTTGTTGAAAATGCTACCACGGTCCGAGGTCCCACAGTTGGCGACTAAGTGTTGTTGAAAATGCAACCGCTGTCCGCAGTCACACAGTGGGCCACTAAGTGTTGTTGAAAATGCTACCGCGGTCCGAGGTCCCGCAGTAGGCCACTAAGTGTTGTTGAAAATGCTACCGCGGTCCGAGATCTCACGGTGGGCCAATAAGTGTTGTTGAAAATGCTACCGCGGTCCGAGGTCCCACAGTTGGCGACTAAGTGTTGTTGAAAATGCTACCGCGGTCCGAGTTCCCGCAGTGGGCGACTAAGTGTTTGTGGAAGGGCTTCCGCTGTCCGCAGTCCCACAGTGGGCCACTAAGTGTTGTTGAAAATGCTACAGCAATCCAAGGGGCCCACAGTTGGCGACTAAGTGTTGTTGAAAATGCTACCGCAGTCCGAGGTCCCGCATTAGGCGGCCACTAAGTGTTGTTGAAAAGGCTACCGCGGTCCGAGGTCCCGTAGTAGGCCACTAAGTGTTGTTGAAAATGCTACCGCGGTCCGAAGTCCCGCACTGGGCGACGAAGTGTTTGTGGAAGGGCTTCCGCCGTCGGCAGTCCCACAGTGGGCCACTAAGTGTTGTTGAAAATGCTACAGCAATCTGAGGTCCCACAGTGGGCCACTAAGTGTTGTTGAAAATGCTACCGCGATCCGAGGTCCCACAGTGGGCCACTAAGTGTTGTTGAAAATGCTACCGCGGTCCGAGGTCCCGCAGTGGGCGACTAAGTGTTTGTGGAAGGGCTTCCGCTGTCCGCAGTCCCACAGTGGGCCACTAAGTGTTGTTGAAAATGCTACAGCAATCCGAGGTCCCACAGTGGGCCACTAAGTGTTGTTGAAATTTCTACCGCGGTCCAAGGTCCCACAGTTGGCGACTAAGTGTTGTTGAAAATGCTACCGCGGTCCGAGGTCCCGCAGTAGGCCACTAAGTGTTGTTGAAAATGCTACCGCGGTCCGAGGTCCCGCAGTTGGCGACAAAGTGTTGTTGAAAATGCTACCGCGGTCCGAGTTCCCGCAGTGGGCGACTAAGTGTTTGTGGAAGGGCTTCCGCTGTCCGCAGTCCCACAGTGGGCCACTAAGTGTTGTTGAAAATGCTACAGCAATCCAAGGGGCCCACAGTGGGCCACTAAGTGTTGTTGAAAATGCTACCGTGGTCCGAGGTCCCACAGTTGGCGACTAAGTGTTGTTGAAAATGCTACCGCGGTCCGAGGTCCCGCATTAGGCGGCCACTAAGTGTTGTTGAAAATGCTACCGCGGTCCGAGGTCCCGTAGTAGGCCACTAAGTGTTGTTGAAAATGCTACCGCGGTCCGAAGTCCCGCACTGGGCGACGAAGTGTTTGTGGAAGGGCTTCCGCCGTCGGCAGTCCCACAGTGGGCCACTAAGTGTTGTTGAAAATGCTACAGCAATCTGAGGTCCCACAGTGGGCCACTAAGTGTTGTTGAAAATGCTACCGCGATCCGAGGTCCCACAGTGGGCCACTAAGTGTTGTTGAAAATGCTACCGCGGTCCGAGGTCCCGCAGTGGGCGACTAAGTGTTTGTGGAAGGGCTTCCGCTGTCCGCAGTCCCACAGTGGGCCACTAAGTGTTGTTGAAAATGCTACAGCAATCCGAGGTCCCACAGTGGGCCACTAAGTGTTGTTGAAATTTCTACCGCGGTCCAAGGTCCCACAGTTGGCGACTAAGTGTTGTTGAAAATGCTACCGCGGTCCGAGGTCCCGCAGTAGGCCACTAAGTGTTGTTGAAAATGCTACCGCGGTCCGAGGTCCCGCAGTAGGCCACTAAGTGTTGTTGAAAATGCTTCCGCGGTCCGAGGTCCCAGAGTGGGCCACTAAGTGTTGTTGAAAATGCTACTGCGGTCCGAGGTCCCACAGTTGGCGACTAAGTGTTGTTGAAAATGCTACCGCGATCCGAGGTCCCACAGTGGGCCACTAAGTGTTGTTGAAAATGCTACCGCGGTCCGAGGTCCCACAGTTGGCGACTAAGTGTTGTTGAAAATGCAACCGCTGTCCGCAGTCACACAGTGGGCCACTAAGTAGTGTTGAAAATGCTACCGCGGTCCGAGATCTCACGGTGGGCCACTAAGTGTTGTTGAAAATGCTACCGCGGTCCGAGTTCCCGCAGTGGGCGACTAAGTGTTTGTGGAAGGGCTTCCGCTGTCCGCAGTCCCACAGTGGGCCACTAAGTGTTGTTGAAAATGCTACAGCAATCCGAGGTCCCACAGTGGGCCACTAAGTGTTGTTGAAATTTCTACCGCGGTCCAAGGTCCCACAGTTGGCGACTAAGTGTTGTTGAAAATGCTACCGCGGTCCGAGGTCCCGCAGTAGGCCACTAAGTGTTGTTGAAAATGCTACCGCGGTCCGAGGTCCCGCAGTAGGCCACTAAGTGTTGTTGAAAATGCTTCCGCGGTCCGAGGTCCCAGAGTGGGCCACTAAGTGTTGTTGAAAATGCTACTGCGGTCCGAGGTCCCACAGTTGGCGACTAAGTGTTGTTGAAAATGCAACCGCTGTCCGCAGTCACACAGTGGGCCACTAAGTGTTGTTGAAAATGCTACCGCGGTCCGAGATCTCACGGTGGGCCACTAAGTGTTGTTGAAAATGCTACCGCGGTCCGAGTTCCCGCAGTGGGCGACTAAGTGTTTGTGGAAGGGCTTCCGCTGTCCGCAGTCCCACAGTGGGCCACTAAGTGTTGTTGAAAATGCTACCGTGGTCCGAGGTCCCACAGTTGGCGACTAAGTGTTGTTGAAAATGCTACCGCGGTCCGAGGTCCCGCATTAGGCGGCCACTAAGTGTTGTTGAAAATGCTACCGCGGTCCGAGGTCCCGTAGTAGGCCACTAGGTGTTGTTGAAAATGCTACCGCGGTCCGAAGTCCCGCACTGGGCGACGAAGTGTTTGTGGAAGGGCTTCCGCCGTCGGTAGTCCCACAGTGGGCCACTAAGTGTTGTTGAAAATGCTACAGCAATCTGAGGTCCCACAGTGGGCCACTAAGTGTTGTTGAAAATGCTACCGCGATCCGAGGTCCCACAGTGGGCCACTAAGTGTTGTTGAAAATGCTACCGCGGTCCGAGGTCCCGCAGCTGGCGACTAAGTGTTTGTGGAAGGGCTTCCGCTGTCCGCAGTCCCACAGTGGGCCACTAAGTGTTGTTGAAAATGCTACAGCAATCCGAGGTCCCACAGTGGGCCACTAAGTGTTGTTGAAATTTCTACCGCGGTCCAAGGTCCCACAGTTGGCGACTAAGTGTTGTTGAAAATGCTGCCGCGGTCCGAGGTCCCGCAGTAGGCCACTAATTGTTGTTGAAAATGCTACCGCGGTCCGAGGTCCCGCAGTAGGCCACTAAGTGTTGTTGAAAATGCTTCCGCGGTCCGAGGTCCCAGAGTGGGCCACTAAGTGTTGTTGAAAATGCTACTGCGGTCCGAGGTCCCACAGTTGGCGACTAAGTGTTGTTGAAAATGCTACCGCGGTCCGAGGTCCCGCAGTGGGCGACTAAGTGTTTGTGGAAGTGCCACCGCGGTCCGAGCTCCCGTTTGGGCGATTAAGTGTTTTTGGAAGTGCTACCGCGGTCCGCAGTCCCATAGTGGGCAATGAATGTAAGTGAGAAAATGAAAGGGAAATGAAGATTTCAAAAGAGTGCTTAGGCCTAATCAGTAAACGAGTGCTATATTCTTAACACGCTCTCGGTAGAACGTGTAGTTAACCGAACCCCCCCCCCCCCCCCCCAAAAAAAGCTAAGATTTTAAAAGAGTGTTAATAAGTATAGATCTTGTGATAAAATTGATTAAAATTAACAACGTTTCGACATCGTCCGATGTCATCGTCAGGCAATGAATTTTAATCGGATGAAGCATAACTTATAGTACAAGAACAATAGAACAATAGAATAATATATACAATAGTACGCTAACAATAAATGTGAAATCTAAGTAAATAGTTTTGCCCTGACAGAGTCTGACTGCACATTAAGTGATGGTTTTAATTCTTTGATGTAGAACATCTCATGAATTAAGCAATCAAATTTCGATGCGCATTTCTTTAAGACACTAAAACTCGCCGCTGGTGCAGTCAGACTCTGTCAGGGCAAAACTATTTACTTAGATTTCACATTTATTGTTAGCGTACTATTGTATATATTATTCTATTGTTCTATTGTTCTTGTACTATAAGTTATGCTTCATCCGATTAAAATTCATTGCCTGACGATGACATCGGACGATGTCGAAACGTTGTCAAAATGAATCTAGTTGCGTTTGTCTTTTTAATCAATTTTAAAAGAGTGCTTAGGCGTAATCACTGAAACGGGCGATTAGGCTTAATCAGTAAACGAGTGCTATATTCTTCACACGCTTTCGGTAGAACGTGTAGTTCACCGAACCCTAAAATAAAAGCTAAGATTTGAAAAAAGTGCTTATAGGCCTTATCACTGAAACGAGCGCTTAGGCTTAATCAGCAAACGAATGGTATATTGTTCACACGCTATCGGTAGAACGTGTAGTTAACGGAACCGTAAAAGAAAAGCTAAGATTTTAAAAGAGTGACACTTGTCGGCCAGTCAGTGTGGAGATCGTGTAAACAAAATGTTTGACAACTGGTAGTTAATGAGAGAAATTCGGGTCATTCACTTTTATTTCGTATGAAGAAATGCTGGCCTGCGTTACATGTTTGGATTGTTACGCATGTAATTATGATTGGTTAAGCATGTAATTATGCTTGAAGATTCCTCCGATAAAGTAGATGTAAGCCTCTTCATTATAGTGAAGCATTTCGATAGCAACGTATTAGCAAAACGACTTTAAAGACAATGCCGTAAGAATATTGGTTTTTTTCGTCCTAACTGGACCCGCTTTAATTCATGAAGTAGATGTCATTGAGATAGATATCGTCGAACGTTGATTCTTAAGATAAAAAGTGTCACCTCCTAGCCACGTCCTGCTAGAACAACGTTACTTGTTTATTGTTTTTGGTGTGCGTAACTCATCTAACAGAAGAAAGCATGCGTTCTGTTGAACTTTTTTTCGGTTGAAATAATGAACAGTGTCCGATGAAAGTGATTTACAACAAGTTGGTTCGAGTAATTGAAGTAACACTTGATTGACTTTGTATTGCAAGGGAATAAACAAAGAAGGCCGCGCGACTTCCGTTGAACTTTTATTTCAGTAATTTTCATTTGAATGGAAACGCAGAAGTGTAAATTATACATCAAGCCATAGAAAACGATTGATTTATTGATTGATGGATTGATTAATTATGATATTTTTTCTTTGGGAAGAGACAATAATTAAACAAAGCCGCATAATTTCAACTTTTCGCAAAATGTCGAGGGACAATCGACGCTAGAATACATAAAAAAGACATCGACACAGTTTCAGGCGATGTAATTTTTTTGCCCTGGTTCCAGCTTTTGAAAATTGCCATAACAACGGTGAAAGATTTAACCACTGCGGAACGGTGGTGGCAGTGCTGAGTGTGGAGTACATATATGTAAATTACGCTCCACTGCGGGACTGCGGAAGCACAAGTAAACTAGGCACAACTGCGGGACTGCGGTGGCAGCTTTCTAAGGTTCAGTGCAAGTGAGGGGGTATTCTAGAATCAAGCCAAACAGCTTTTCAGTGATATGAACTGGAAAGGTCTATTGACCGTTTTATGGCTCAAATAATCCTCGCCGCGATCGATCAGAAGCGAGGAGCGAGCAAGCGAGCGGAAACGAAGTAATCATCTTTCAAGACTCCGCTGACATATCGATGGCTCACCACGTTTAGGTCGATTCCGCAGTTCACAGGCCCCGCTCCATACTGCGACCTCGTGCTAGTATATGTTCGAAATCATTGAAGCACAGGCAAGCGTTCGAAGGGAAGCTTTTTACAAAAACGGTAAGTTACTCGAAGCTTGTGATGTCCGGTGTAAATTTAAGTATTTCGGGAAGTATTCATCACCGTAGCAAAAGTTTTAGTGAGGGATCGAGGGGAAAACAACGTTCCTTCGAGTCTCGCCTCGCTGTTCCATCACTACCAACCACGAAAACTTTTCGGGTGCATTTCGGTTTCAACTGTAGAGTACGAACACAGTTGATGAAATCTTTTTACGAGGACACAGTTTGTTTCTTGCTCTTCTCTTCAAATTATGTGTATTATAACTAATGCCTTTCACGCACCATTAGCTCGATCAGCATGTGTTGAGGAACACGAGCTAATTTCTATTCCATTAGAATGTTCTTTTGTTTGTTTGTTTTTTTTTTAAATCAGCACGCATTTTTGAACATTGGAAAGGAAATACAAAAAAGAGCATAAATATTTTACCAAGTTACCATAAAATTTGTAAATCTTGGACAAAAACTTTGAGTTGACAACGTAAATTTGAAAATTCGAAAGTTTTTTTTTTTTCAATTAGCATTTATGTCCACTTTGGTGCTCCATAAATTTTAGCCTTAAAACGAATTCGTCATGTCCTCAAAATGTAAGCGATCCTTTCTTTCCATAGACGATAAACAGTCAACTATTTTGTGATTAGGAAAAGGAACCAAGTTACCAACTGAATAAGGTGTCGGCAAGCAGCAGGATAAAATCATGCAACTTCGACACGACTCACTGATATTCATATTTTTGATTATCCTGACCATTCAGCCCAGTCCCCACAAGTACGGATAATCGATACTTCCCACATATACTCTGTAGGTGCCAAACGTTGCCTACAGGACGGTCGTTAAGGGCCCACTGACGTATTTTTTGGGGTGCGTTGCTAAGGATGTAATGGTTAAGTAATTTGAGAGAATTTGGCATTATTTTGGTCAGATTTCAACTTTTGTAAGCCAATGACCCGAAATATGACGTCATCGTACCACGCCGATGGTTACGTGATCAATGAAAGAAAACTCTTAATTTGTCTCCGTGCTACGCAATTTGGGTATTTAATCAATGGTTTGATAATTTGTATTCGTTTTTGCATTCAGCCAAGCATGGTTTTCTTTTTATTTTGAAAAATGTTCTTTTTAGAGACAAACGATACTGAAATACCCATAACTTTTTCAAAAAAGATGATTTTAAAAAATCAATGCTTAGCTATATTCTGTATTTGGGGGTGAAACGTGCCATGTAAAAAAATATATAATTCAATTTAAAACCGCCGGAAATTTAGCTTTTTTCTCAAACCGGAAGTCAGTTCGTTTACGCATGCGCAGTTGATCTGAGAACGAGCGCGAGGAAGGGCGAGGACATTCTCGTTCCCAGAGCTGCGATCCTCTTGGCCAGCGCCTCGGATCGAGAGCTCTGGCAGGTTCCAATTTAACAGTCCGCGATTCACGGACTTCCGATCGTTCTGCGCAGTCTCGATTTATTTCAAAATGGCGGACCAAGCCAAGTCTCTTACACGAGGCGTTGAATCATGGAATGGAAATTCTAGATTTAAGCGACATCACATTGAAAGGAAAGAAGTACGAGGGTTTGAAGCTATCTGTGCTTGTCATTTCGCCGTTAAATACCTCAAATACACGATCAAATTTTTAAGATGAGAGAGGGAGGACTACATTTTAAAAGAGGGTTCGGTTGACAGGAGCTGACGACAGGGATCAAGTTGCACTGAATTAAATGCTGTACGTGTTAAATACATCCGAGTGATAATACTTTCGCATGTGAAATATTCTAAGCTCTATTGAAGTAGAGACAATAATATTATAATGCGTAAGTAAACAACCTTGAAATTAGCATTTATTACTAACATATACTGGTAATAAATTATTTTCTTATGTTTTGCAGCTAAAAGCCTGCCTAATGGTCCTAATGTTACCAATTTTGTCTGTTGCCTAGGAATTATGTATACTTTTTTTTTATCAACTTGTAATAATCATAATAAACACTACTTTATTTAAGTGTCAATGGATTTAGCACTACAGAACTAATTGGGGAAACCAATGAAATTAACTCAAATCAAATATGTTTTTTGTGGATGTGGTGAAACCGGAGTACCTGGAGAAAAACCTTTCGCAATATAGAAGAGAACCAACAAACTCAACCCACATATGACGCTGAGTTTGGGAATTGAATCCAGACCACATTGGTGGGAGGCAAGTGCTCTTACCACTGCACAACCCCTGCTCCCTGACTGACTGGATCAAATCTGTATTTTTGCACCCAGTAGTTAATTTACTCTGTAACTGTTGAACTTCAAGGTTAAATTTCAGTTAAAATGAATCCAACCTAAATAATTATTGTTTGATTCCCAATAATTTCCTTTGTATTTTAAACCTACTGATGATAAATAATGATGTTAGGGGACAAATCTTGATCAAAATGTAACTACATGCAGGATGAAGTCATAAGTTGCCTGAATTTCACATAAATATTAATGTGTTTACATATTTTTAGAAAATATATATCATTGGACACCTTGTTCTTACATCTTGGCACTAGCAAAACTGAGGAACTATATCACTCTTTTTGCACAGCTTCTTGCACTGGTCGTTAATATCAGTTAACAAATGATTATACCATTAATATTTTTAATGTGAATTTTAACAACGATTGATCACAAATTATTATTCATCGTCTTCATCTTCAGTTTGTTGGTTTGAGCAAATTATTGAAAGTAATAAGATAAATGACTAACTTTGTTGTTCTAAGAGTTATCATAATTTTATTATTATTGCCAATAACAGGGACACTGTATTTTGCGTGTGAATATCATTGCACATTCTAAATTATAAAATAATTAGGATAGTAAACGCACTCCCATTAATATCGGTCAATAGCTGTGTTTAGATGAGAGTATGTAAACACAGCTATGACATCACATGAATTTTGATTGGTTATGTGTTGTGAGATGCACCTTTTGATTGGCTGGTTGGGAATATGGGTGTGTATGTTATGCAAACCCTCGACTGTGTCTCGGGTTTGCATAACTGTCAAGAATTCTCCCAACTGCGCTTGGCATTTAGATGAGGCTATGTAAACATGGACAACGTCCTCTATTGCTTAAATAACACAACAAAATATAACTTTTTGATCAGTTGCTTTATCTCAAGAGAAGCACTTCCGGAAGGCATTTTTCTATTAAGCAA
>NC_090878.1:16632388-16634888 GCF_036669935.1 Montipora foliosa | reverse complement strand
ATTTCCACTAATCCAGATTAATCGGGCTTTGAGAAACTGGGCCCAGGGGTGTAGCTACCTTGACGCGCGAAAGTAAAGGAGTAAAATAAAACAGAGAGAAATAACACAAATGCAAAAAAATAATACATAGTTGTTTTAAAAAAACAGCACATTTTCGCTCAATTCATTCAGCTGTGCTTGTTTCTTTTTGATATATATATTTTCTAAACAACGGACTGTTTTTTTCCCACACCCGAGTGTCGGCTTTGGTGCAATCCTAATTCACTAATTTTGGAGAACATCTAAGAGGAGTCAGCTACAAGGTGAGTACAGTTACAAGATGAAACAATAAAAAGTATATGGTAATGCAATAGGCAGGGAGGAATTATCAAATTACTATATTTCAATTTTTTAAGATCTTCCTGGTAGAATTGGCTAAGCCTGCATACCATTTATTTGGAATGTAAAAGGCATTTCTAACCACATATAACAGCAAGACAATTTCAGTAAACTACTATACAATAAATGATTTATTTAAAAGAGGATTGCTTTGTACAATACATATGAGTTGTCCTTAATTTCGGCTCAACATGAGACACAGTAGAGGGTGAAATACATGTGACACAAGAGCAGCACCCTTTGTTTTGCCAAAATTAGAGACCACTTGATAATTGTGTCTCTAAAAATATGTTGAACGAAGACAACAAATTACTTTTGCATCTGTAAGTAAGATGATAATTACTTGTTATAATCAAAATAATTTACACCGTGTAATAGGAAATTTGCAAATAGTATTACTTATCATCAGTATGCATGTGGGTCCTTCCAGCAAAGGAAAGGAGTAGTGTTCTAAGGTTAGCTTTGCTAATCTGTTGCAATGTTCAGCATGATGAGAACTGTTATAATCTTTTAAACAATAGCTCAACTAGAACAAATCCTAAGAAGGCAAAATACCTTTAGAGATACATTATGTATCACAACAAACTACTGGTATGCTTACAGTAAGGAGAAAGTTAATTGGTGTATCACTTGTACATGGAGAGAGCTCTACAGGGTGTCAAGCATGTCCCTGGTGTCAAGCTCTGTGATCAAACTACATTTAAAGAGAGCAATTCCACAGCTTTTTGTTCTTTGTCAGAACAGACTTATGGTTTGTAGACAATGCCTTGCCCATTGATCCAAAACTTTGTTACCGCTCCTGTTTCCTGATTTAAAGGTACAAAATGGCAGCAAAGATGACGTCCCTTTTATCTTGATAATTGCTGGAAGCGAAACGAATGTTTGCAAAACTTAAATTACACATTTCTTAATCATTTGTAAATCTAAAGTCAGATATTAAACAAAACTTCTCCACCATTTTAAAGCCTAGTACAGTTGAATAACTGCCCCAATGTTTATGTCAGCCATCCTCATAAAAAGTGTATTATGAATTTTCCATTATCCTTAAAATAATAATTATTTTTATTATTACCTTCTACAAATTTATTCTCCAGTTCAGTGTTGCCAATAGCCTTGGAAGCTTGGCACATTTGCCGCAAAAGTTCCTCTAGACGCTGCATAGCTCTTGTAATGCTTCCTATACAAGGCAGAGTGTTTCATACTCAGCCCAGAAAGTATACAATACATGTATTAGGTCTGCATCAAATAATGCCCTCCGGCGGGTGTCTGGAAAACCCGAATAGCGAATAGCGAATAGTCGCGAATACCGAACAGCGAATAGTCACGAATAGTACGAATAGTGCGAATAGTGGCGAATGGTCGCGAATAGTGACGAATAGCCACGAATAGTGACGAATAGTAACAAATAGTGGCAAATAAGGGTGGAGGGTGGGGGGGATTGTGACGAAATGACGAAAATTTGGTACCCAGTACTTCCTGGTCAACCGCGCAGCAACGTTGGATGGGATTTTCCCGCTAAAAAAGCAGAGATGTGTCGGCGAAGGACAGCTTGAGCCCTGAGAAGAAAAGGTAATAAATGCACTGAAATCCTGTTGCTTATTTGGATAATTAATTAATGCAACGGTTATCAGACTAGCTCGTTTGTCTCTTTAATCACAAACCACTTGCCTCACATTTTGATTTTATTCCTTTTTACAGAACGTGTCTCGCCGGATCGGACAGCACAGATGAGGATGATGAAATGTAAGTACCTAAAATTTATGTTCGGGCGCCACTGTGCGAGGAGATGATCATGAGCTTGATGTGTTAATGAAAGTGATTTATATTTTTGCATTTTGACGTTTGTTCTTCTTTAGAGTGTTTGTTAAAGCATGCACGAAACTCTCTTTCGACGACAGGTGAGCATATTATTTGCTTTGATTTTGTTCAGCATAAGGCGCTGACTATTGAAGACTATTCGTCACTATTCGCGACTATTCGTCACTATTCGCCACTATTCGCACTGTTCGTACTATTCGCTATTCACGACTATTCGCTGTTCGCTATTCTCTGTTCGGGTTTTCCATGCCAGACACCCCCCGAAAACCACATAAACTCTATTTTCTTTTATCAGTTTAGTGAC
>NC_090878.1:16617388-16627388 GCF_036669935.1 Montipora foliosa | reverse complement strand
TAACTTAAAATACATACCTTGAACTCATTTAGTATTGAGATATTATATAATATAATGGTACAGCTAAAGTTACCTTTTAAAAATTAATTGAGTTGGATTTGCTTTGAAAGAGACAAAGGCTATGGTGGCATTAAAGGCCTGTTACTGCTTTTTGTCACAGCAACCTAATGCAATTTTCATTTTCATGATAAAGTTCCATCTAAAAATTGCATAATATTACATTAAACCAATGTCACAAGGGTTTCAAATGTGATGCAAATTTGCTGCGACAAAAATTGTATTCGGGTGTAAAAGTGACCTGTAAATTGCCTATTGAATGGCCCTATTAACCCATTGACTCCTAGAGTGGGCCAAATAGATTTTACTCTAATTAACGCCAGATGATTTTATACGTCAGTGGGGACAGTCCAGGGCGGTTGTGGTGTCAATGAGTCGAGGGCATTTTGACTGTTACTTTGCAGCAAAAATAACACTCTCCTTAAATATCAGATCTACACTTAAATTCCCTTTCGCTCATGCATTCTTGGTACATGTACAGCCCTGCCTTGAGAATTAATGCCTTATGCAAATACATAATTATACACCTGACTTAATCACTTACTTACAATCCTTTGACTCCCAGGAGGGATCGGTATGTAAATTGTGCTCAAAATTTCAATGAAATATCAGTCAGACAGGTTGAGAATGAAGAATAATTATTTTCAACCTAAGAGGTGTGATCTTGATATAACACCAAATTCTCATGACTACCTGACAAAGAAATATATGGTACTTGTTGGGAGAATGAACAGTTTGGTCATGGAAATGAAGGGGCTAAACACAGAGATCAGGCAACAGCTGCAAATAAATCACCATGCACATTCACCAGAAGCTACGATCTTCTTGTGAGGCTCCAAAGATGAATATCTGGACTATGATACACTGGATCTTGCTGGTCCTCTGGGATTTCTTCCACTGTAAAGTGTTCTTTCACAAGCTGTAAATAGCGACAAAATTAATGTTAAAATGCTAGGTATGTTACAGTAGCAGAGTAAATTAAATCTTTGTTTAAAGATTTGGCTGTGTTAGTACATGCATACAGGCTCATTCGAATCAATACATTGTAGTCCAAGAAATCAGCACTGAATATTTAATTATTTTATAGTGCATTTTGCAATGAGCTATCTTCAAAAAAACCCAATACACATAAAATACAATCATATTTAATGTCATCTGTGCCATTTTTGATTCAGGCTTGTTGCACACAGGCTCAGTTGCCACCAAATGCAATATAATTGACCATCATATTGTAAATTATACCAGTAGTTGATGGTACTATAATACAGTAGCTTAGCTTTATTAACACTTTCTTATAACTTACATGTAGCTTCTTAAGACTGAACTGTTGTGGAATGATAGCAAAAAATTGAGAAAAAGAAACTCAGTTTTCAGTTCAAAGTTTAAATCCAGTTGTAACTTATGCTACATCCCTAGGTATTTAAAGCCACCTATTAAATCAATATACTGTACACTCAATATGTACCTGATGAAATGTTTTCTCCACCAAAGGTTTATTTCCTGTTGTCCTCTCTTCGTAACTTATAAGTACAGTGGTGTGAAAATCACTCAGATCACAAAGCGTTGTCACAAGTGGAACTAAGGACTAAAGGACAAATTATTAGAAAATTCATTAATAATTCATGACGGTGTGAGCTGAACGTCAACAAAAATGCAGCGTTCAGCTTGCGTTGTCCACTGTAAATTCTCAGTACCCTGCTAGTCAATGTATCTGCATGGTACCATTCTTCAACTAACACTAGTTATAATAACCCATTACATTGCACATTTTTATTTCATTAATAACGATCAGGGACCAATTGTTCAAAAGCCAATTAAAGCTACTCCCAGATTAAAAACTAACCGAGGAGTTTATTTCTCTACTCCCAAATGCTGTTCAACACTGATATTCGGCAAAACTTTACTTAAGAAGAAGTCAATCTTGCAAAACACAAATAAGCAAAAGAAACTTTCACCAAAAAGTTGAAAAAATGAAACAAAAGTTTACGCTAATCCTGGATTAAGTTAATCGGCTTTCGAACAGCCGGGCCCAGGAGATCATGATGCAGGGTTCATAACTGCCATACAGTACATTTAAACGTTTCTGAGACCATCTATACTGAGGACAGCTTCCATGCCATCACTCTGTGCATCTCAGCCAATCAATCAAGGCTGAAAATAACGGGCAGGTCTAAAGAATCACTCACTCAAGTGGAAAACCCCCTCCCAGATGTTTCCCCCATTGCCATGCAAATACAAATGGCTGATAGTATGTAAATTACCCATTCAACTTCCCCGCTTAAATTGTAATTATTGTATCTACAGTTGGTATCCCTTATAATTAACAACATCACAACAGTGCTAGCAGACGTATGCTGCCATTTCACATTTTATTTTCATTTTGGTTGTCTTTTAAAGCTGTGGCAGTCTTCACCATAGAGCAGCTTCTCCAATGAAATTTGCACTCCTTAGTCCTACTTAAGGTGACATTCTATGTCTTTTACATGAATTTCGTGAAGCCTAAGGCATACATTTATCCAAAAGCTTACATCTGGCACGTGAGAGGCACGGTGGCCTTGTGGTTTATGGTGCGCTCAACTCTGGATCGAGTAGTCCGGGTTCAGGTCCTGGCCGGGGACATTGTGTTGTGTTCTTGGGCAAGACACTTTTAATACTCTAGACTGACGGTGCCTCTCTCCTTCCTGGTGTATAAATGGGTACCGCTGAATTTAATGCTGGGGGTAACCCTGCGATGGACTAGCATCCAATTTAAGGGGGAGTAGAAATATTCCTAGTCAGTTCATGCTACTGACAGTAACCGGAGATAAGCACCGGCCTGATGGGCCTTTTAAGCTCGTAGCAGACTCTTCTACATCTGGCACACCATGGAGGCGAGGGCTAGAAATTCAATACAATGCTTGCTGAAAGGCCAGAGAGGCAAGAGACTGATGGATGTGCCAACAAATCTTACATTATGGTACACTCAAATTGTCAGCTTGGCCTTCCTATGCCCTTAAATACCACAGAAGAATACCACCACTCCTATCAACTATCTTGTTTTAAAAAGTGTGCAAACCCTATCCTTGAGAAACATGCAACCTCCCATTTTGAGATTATCTTTTATGGTGAAAGAGAGGGGTATGCGGGGATTGTCTTCTCACCTCTTCATAATAAATACAATCGGCAACCAAGAGAAGGTCAGGCGAGGGTTGAAAGGCAGTCACATCTTGGCCCCTAAAATTAATGGATAATACCATCCAATCTGTGGCACACAACTGCTATTAATTTTGTCTTTCCTTCTTATCACGCAAATATAAATGTATACCAAGCTGAGTTACCATATGAGTATAGATTAAGATATATATTAAATTAAATTAATTTTATGAATTCACAGAATCCCCTTCCTTGAGAAAGCAAGGAAAGAGCTTTTTGTTTTAGGGACTGCAAAGAGCACTTCAAAACAGTAGGGCTAAAAGATGTGACAAGGCAAATGAGCCAATCTTTCAAGACAAGCAAGCCAATGTTTCAAGTCATCATTCTGCCATAATGCATTGCCTATAGTCATTTAACGCCCTGTAGGTTGGCAATGAAGCAAAAAAACAGAGGCACGCCGACAGCCCTACAAACCTGTCCTCCTCTGCAGTCCCTGTGTTTTCGTATTTTGCAATTCTGCATATTAATTAATTAAACATAAAATGGAAATCCACTCAATAAACAGTCTTGCTTTTTAACACCACAGGGATTCACCATTAACAAGTAAAATAGTGTGGTATAATTTTAGAGTAAAATCTATCAGCGTCTTTCTCAGAAGGGAAAGGGGAATTCTTGTTGTGTAAGCTTACGATGATAACAAGCCCTTTTGTGGCACAAGCAAGAAAGAGGGGGACTTTCTCTTTCACCCTGCAAAGAGAGAGCTGCTATTAAACCGTTTTCTTTCCTAACAGAAAATGTCAAACTTAAACTATAAACTTTGTATTAAGTTAACTACTATTACATCAATGTTGATTGAAGCTCTTTTTTTAACAATACATATAAACTAAGAGGTCTAATGCTCACAGAGCACTTTCATTTGTACCAAGCTACACATAGAATTTCTCTCAGTTTCATCTAGCAAACTCTTACACCTCAGTTGTGTTCCGCAAACTTCTACATGTAGCTTGTTTTGGAACTCTACATGTACATCAAACACTTTTAAAAGTACGAACCAAGGGTTCGTTCCTTTGGGATGATCCAAAAACGGATCACTGAATCACTTGGATCATGGTATATCAAAGGAACCGAAGAATCCTTTCCCAGCATGGATTTATCGGTTCCTTTGATATACTGTACCATGATCCAAGTGATCCAACCTCGTTCCCAGGGTCTCTCATCTCTCCTCGCTCGCCCCAGGCGTTAAGATGAGAGACCCTGGGAACGAGGTTGCAAGTGATCTTGGATCAGTGATCCTTTTTCGGATCATCCCAAAGGAATGCACTGTTCTTACCATTTCAAGGAAGCTGTAGTGAAACTACCCATAATCATGTGTTGATTGACACCTCTGTTTAACTCAATCAAAGGCACTACCCCTGGCAAGTCAGTACAGCAGACATGTGCTCTAAACAAGAATAGATTGTAGATATTGTAGTCAGCCAAACTCTTTCTCTGCAAGGTTCATGTACTGTATAATCTCTTATCTTCCCTTTTACTGCTTCCTCTAAAGGTCAATAATATTTCAGTCTTGAGATGGTTCAATTTTTTCTTACAGGAGGTAGTGTGGCCCAGTGGTTAGGACGCTTGCCTTGAGATCTGGAGTTATTGGGTTAAAGACTCGTTCTGACCACTTGTCAAATTGCGTCGAATTTCGCTCAAATGCACTTTTTAGCTCCCCCCAATTTTTTTCCCCCCTGGGAGGCTCCTAGACCCACCCCCCCTCCCCAATGGGAGGAAGATGACCCCATAGCTAACCGACATGCAGCAACACTGCATGAAAGGCGCTCAGCCTTCAATCAAAACTACTGCCGCCTACTTGAATTATTTTTCCTTCTACCATAAATTTTCTGGAGAACCCTGCTGACAACACCGCTAAGAAGTCATGTAAGTGTTTATGTTGTGAGCTTGGGCTACCTGTGACCACTGGAACAAAAGAATCCTATGTTTTGATGGTCAATAAATCTCTGATTGGCATATTAATAACAACAGCTGACGTGTCTAAACATCAATTTAGGCTTTAAGTTAGCATTAATTACACTGTAAGGGTTTAGGTTGTTTACCCTGGTCTACAATCTGTAATAATGCAGATGAATAATGTTTTTTACGCCGACTGGTATTTAAACCATTATAAAACGTTTATAAATAACATAAAAAGGTGCAGCAAATAATCCCAGTACCCCAGTATTACAATCTGTAATAATGCAGCTGAATAATGTTTTTTACGCCGACTGGTATTTAAACCATAATAAAACGTTTATAAATAACATTAAAAATGGTTGCTGTGAAATGTTTTACGAACCCACAAGCTGCAGCAAATAATCCCACTACCCCAGTACCAGCTCCTAACTCGATGACACGTTTGTTTGCCAGACCTTCCTTGGTGCTTAAGTGCATTTTCTGTAAATATTTTGCTAACACGAGTGCAGCATCCCAAACAACGCAGCTTTCGTCTCCCACTTTTGCTTGTTTAATTCTTAGTGTTCCGTGTTCGCACTCGATTTCTCTTTCAAACGTCTGATCGGTCAAATTTCCAAGTCTGTCCGCCATCTTGGATAAAACTCCAACCCAGTCTCGGCACTTCATACCCGGTCAGAACCTCGTTTCCAGGGTCTCTCTTCTCTGGCTCCATCAATGACAAAGGACCCTGGGAACGAGGTTGACCCTGTCACCGAAACCACTAAGAATTTTTTCCCAGTGTTCTCGCTTCACGAAGTATGTCTTCGAAACAGTCCATTTTTTATTCTCCAAACGCTATAGAATTTTATGAGTGAAAAAATCCACCAAAAACGGGCCAGAATAGGGTTTGTTTTCAGATGAAGGGAGGGTGCCCGGATGACAGAGTTACCCGGTTAGGAGGGTTAAAAACACCTTTGCATGAAACTCACCTAAGCGGGATGGCTAATGGCCTATCTTTTGAGTGGCCACGAAAAACAGCAAACAAGATGGCGGACAAAAGAAACGTTTTGGTGGCAAGTTTCATTTTTGTATTTCTTATTACGCTGGTGGCCGATTTTCAGTGTCTAGGGAAACTATTTTGCACTTTGTCATTCTGTTCAGTAGATGTTCCTGGTGGTAATTTAGCCCTCACCTCGGTTAGCTGGGACAACTCGGCACGAACCGAAAGAATTAATGAATTGGATAATTTTCAAAATGAGCGTTCAAATTTTGCTTAAGGGAAACCACGGGAAAAACATTTTAAAAATGGTCGACATCCAAGGCAAACTTGCAGAAGCTAGAAAAATAAGGAACACAAGTCGCACGATCTCTTAATTAAAATGCACTGAATCTCCATCTTTAAATTTTTCAGTTGAATTTCTTATGTTTGCACTCGATTAGAATATGGAACATTATTATAGGTTGGGAATGTTGGAAACTCAGCATAACGTTCCACCAATGTCGGCTAATGTCATCCTTTGTTGGCGATGTAGGACACTCGGCTAAACGTGCAACCAATGCTGGCCAACATCATAATAGGTTGGCGATGTTGGCTACTCCGCTTACCGCCAAACAATGTTGGCCAATAGAGCAGTTGGTTAGCAATGTTGGAATCAGGGCTTAACATACCTTACAATGTTTGGCTCACGTTGGCTCAACCTAACCTTCATTAAGATCTCCTTACGGTCCAAAATAGGCCATTTCCGAGTTCACGTCTGCCTCCTCTTCAAAGCGAGTCTAAGTGCGAAGTTTCTCTTATGAAAATTAGTTTTCATTCATATGTAAAGTAGAACTAATTACCATCACAAAAACTTCGCACTTAGACTCGCTTTGAAGAGGAGGCAGACATGAACTCGGAAATGGCCTATTCTTGCCAACTGTCGGAACGTTTTGTAGGCACTCATAATGTTCCATAACCTAATTTATTCATTCATTTATTTACATTAATTTATTTATTCACACATCTGAGATATTTGTGAGAGCAAACTACGCAATTTGAGCGATTAACGAGTTTTCAATAGAAAGTTTAAAACGCTCAAAATTCCTAAGGGAAGGAAACTAAGACAGAGATTCAGAAACACGCAATTTTGACAAAAAGGAAACAGATTTATTTCTGAGTCTACATCACAAATATGCAAACTACCCTCAACCCCCCTCCCCCCCCCCCCCCCCCCCCCCAAAAAAAAAATTAATAAAATAAAAATCCGGCGTAAGCGAAGGGGAGAAGTTCAGTAATGGAGCTCTTTGGCTTGTACGTTCTGTTTTCCCATTTCAGACCACGTGATGTTCCCCATCTTCCTTTTGTTTTTTCACAAGTTCTGCATACATATGCACGTGTGTAAGACGACATTTGAAAGAAACTTTTCCCTGGAGTAACATCACGTGGTCTGAAATAAGAAAACAACACCTACAAGCTAAAGAAATCCTTTATAATGGATCTCCGAATTCATGAAAAAATCGGGTTTTGTCAAATCGCAAACTTTCCTCGCATGTGAAAATAAGTGATATTTGACTACAAGTAGCGACTCTTTATTAGACTTAGATCTACTTGCATATCACAATCGATTTCAACCCTGTAAAATTCGGTCTTAATGGTGTCTTCTAAAAACGCAGGCTTTTAAGGACAAATTAGATTGCACAAGTCATGGTGGTATGCGAGAGGGCCATAACTGGTACGCGAGAAAACGCACTGTCGATAATTTCTTCAGGAAACTTCTTGCTGTCAAACAAATTCTTGAATATGAGAACAAAAATTATTTACATAAAATTTTAAGCCTTGAAAATGAGGTTACGTGACATGCTACACAAATTACGAGTCACGAGAGCACTGTAAGAATAATCTTTCCCTTCGTTCGTTTAAGCATAGCCACTGCACTTTCATGAGCTACTCCCACCAGGCTTTCTCCATTCACTGCTATGATCTGATCGCCTCGCTTCAGCCGGCCGTCTCGGGCCGCAGCGCCGGTTGGGAAGACAGTTTTGACGTAGATAGGCAGGTCACCGTGAGGACTCCCATGACCACCCACGATACTAAAACCCAGGCCTTCGGGGCCGCGTTCTAGCTCGATAAATTTCGCTTCCAGAGGTCTGCAAAAAACCCAGAAACGAGCATCAAAACAACGAAAACTGCACAACGCACACTTTGCATGTAATGCACCGATCTTTTCAAAATAACTGGTCTTTTCGAGCCAGGAGATTTGTCTTAAATCCCCATCCAAAAGCGAAGGGTAAGGCCCTGGGAACGAGGCATTTTCCTGACCGGGGTGGGGATGGTTATTAATTGAAAAAACGAAACTAAATGTAAGATATTACGAAGGGTTTCCAATTTTATATGGAAAGAAGAAAATGGATTTATCCATCTCCAACGGATCCAGGAGGCAATTGAAAGTACTAACTGGGCTGATAAGCTAACTTTGAAAGGTGACGTTTCGAGAGTTTCCAAGCTCTGACGAAAGGCTAACTCCCGAAACGTCAGCTTTCAAATTTCGAATCTTTACTGTGGTCAATTTAACATAACAACCCAGTTCATAAACTCATTTCTGTCATCCAGGAGGCCGAGGCGGCGTGACTCAGTGACTTTTTCTTCCTCGCCGTCTCAGACTTTCCCATTATCTACCAGGGTTTCCCAGTGCAAATAAAATGAAAAACCGGCTTTGCGCTAAAACAAGAACCCTGCAAGGAACATCCCAGAAAATACGGGGTTAATGAAGACCACTCACGTTTCTTCTCCTTCCTCGTCTGACTGAACAAGTTCGTCGGTTTCCTGCTCCGAATTTGCAGGAGGACGACTTAGTGATGGAGACTCTTCTGGACTGGGTCCTACTTCCGGTTGCTCTAAGTCTAAAATTAATTGGAACGAAATGGCAATGAAAATAACACCGAAATCAACGTAAATATATTGAATTGGCGCTGAAACCTCCAATCAATGTTTCACCCTAGCAAAATCAACCTTAAAGTCACACTTGACAAAACCTAGGGCTACAACATTGCAAAACGTTTCCTTCAAACTCATTTTAGAGCATTTTCAGAGAGACACCATATTGAGCGTCTTTGTACAAGCAAAGACGAGATCTCAGTATAACAAATGAAGCGGTCTTTCGCCGCGTAACCTACCAAGCGGAATATTGACTGCAATGTTCTCCATACTGCTAAAGGACCCGTTTCCAGGAAGTATGTTGGGGAGACTGCTCATTGACGACGGTCGCGAACTGGTACCTTGCTTCAGACGAGCGATTTCAAAAGTAACACGACCGCTGGTTCGCTGAAAAAAAAAAACGTTCGTCAGAAAGGAAGACGCCTCTGACCGAAGCAACGTGAAACTCCGAAAGCGACAAGAACTGAACAGCCTTTCGAGCTCACTCCTTTCCGTTTCGTCATGTGGGGGGTAGGGGTGTGTGTTTTAGGCTGGGGTGAAATCGGGTATAGGGTAATGCTCAAGTTTTGTAAAGTAATGCAGTGTAATATTTTGTTTCAAAATGAGGGCAGTAGGTCTAATTAACATAAACATCAAAGAATGTGTAGGTGGTCGCCATTTTTGAAAGTGGTATATGTTTCTGTGAAGAGTCATTGTTCTATTACCTTTAATACGCCGGCGGCAATTTCCTGAGTCGCATTCCTCAAATCCTCTCCATTGACCGAGAGAATCTGATCACCAGGCTGAAGGCGGCCATCGGCCTCTGCTACACCCCCTTTAACCACGTCAGAGACGAATACTCCTTTATCGTTTCTGTAGGAGGGGAGGAATTTGCACATAAGTTGAAAACACTATTCGCTTCATTACCACACACCTGTAAATTTCTAATCAATCTACAAAGAAACTACCAGCATTTATTGAAAGTGA
>NC_090878.1:16597388-16607388 GCF_036669935.1 Montipora foliosa | reverse complement strand
ATTGTAGCTCGCAAGCGCTTTCCCGCCCTAAGCGCCGGCTGCAAGGTATTCGCTTTGCATTATGATTGGTTGATTCGATAGTCGGAGTCTGTAATGATTGGTCAAGGCAACAATAGTAGTTTTACTTTAACAGCATTTAATTGGAAAGTCAGCCATAATGAAAGGAAGAAACATGTGTATGCCGATTGGAAAGAAGAAAGGGAACTTGGGTGCTTTATTTCCAGACGCCAGCGAAGAAATGAAGGGTTGTCGTTTTTACGCATTTACCAATTCTAATGCAATTATCTCCCTCGGTAACCCTTATTATAGAGTTTCTTCAACAACTAACCTTAACAAAATCAATATACTCCACTTTCTGTCCCCCAGATAATTCTTTCAGAAGTGTTGGAGAAACCGTGATTCCCTCAGCAACTGGCGGAGGACTGGGACTCGGACTCGGACTTGGTCCGGATCTCCGAGGACTTACGACTTCTTTTCGTTGCGTCGGAGGCGATGACTCCTTTGTTCGAACATTAAGTGCTTTGAATTCAAGTTCGGGGAACGGACGTCCTCTCGGAGATTCCTGAGCCGGTGGAGTCTTGGAACGACTCAGGAAATCAGCGGCTTCTTGTGTTCGTCCCAAAACCAGTTCAACTTCCGGTGGAGTGTTCTGAAGTTGGAGACATCGACATGTAACAGTGCAATAACATTTGCGTAATATTTTTTGAACAAAATTACATTACCGAGCGATGCGTATAGTAGTATGACGCTCTTTTCGTTAACGCTGACGCTTTTTAAAAAGATTCAACTTCCCTCCCTCCAAACAACCATAACGGATCTTGCTCGCTGTAAAGCAGATTTGCGTTTTGAGTTGACGCGCTCGCTATCTATATCCAAATGCCTAGAGTAGGTTCCTTATAGATGGTTTGCAACCAATTTCTGGAGACACAGATGACAATGCTGCAATGTACGATTGCTGGTGGACAAACAAAAAGTGCTCATGAGATATCTTTTAAGATCTCTCACTAGAACGTTTTGTTTAAAAGTTTTCGTCCACCAACATGGCGGCGATGACGTAACATGAAAACCACGTATCGTTTAATGCGCGCCAGTTTCAGAGCCCAAACTCACCTTTAGTATGGTGGAAGCCTCATAATGCGTCAGACCCCGGATAGTGACGTCATTGACCTCGAGAATCTCATCTGCTTGTTGTATCTGGCCGTTCTTCTCCGCAGGTCCTCCTGGCTTAACATCAACAACAAAAATGCGATTTGCTGCCGCACCTTTTCCGCCAGCGATACTCAAACCTGGATTAAAACACCATGAGGTTAACAATGTGATCTTCACAAAAGGCAGCTGGCCGTCGCTGAGCTAAAAAATGAGGTCCTTTTTTTCTTCTGACAAAAGCTACAAAAATGATACTACGCATTTAGACCCAACACTTGAAGAATTTGATTTTGGTGTGGAAGATCGTGAGGTTATGTTCTGTTGGGATCTTTTCGGATGATTAGGTTGGATAGTTTTTTTGGTGTCCTACTGTGTTATTTTGCTGATCAAGTTTTTCAACCAGCTCCGAATTCGATGAAAAGGTTTAAAACAATGAAAAGTGTACCCTGTCACCTTCGCTAAAACTCTCCATTGTGATTTATTTATTTTGGGGGAATGCTTTGTTGGCATTGCTGTCGACGTTTCAGCACCGGCAACGAAAAATAACACTGGGCCCGGTTCCTCGAAAGCCGATTAACTTAATCCAGGATTAGCGTAAACTTTTGTTTCACGTTTTCATCTTTTTGGTGAAAGTTTCTTTTGCTTATTTTTGTTTTTCACGATTGACATCTTCTGATGTAAAGTTCTGCCGAAAATCTGCGATGAACAGCATTTGGGAGTGGAGAAATAAACTGCTTGGTTAATTTTTAATCTTAGGGCGCGTTCGATTGACCGTATTCCGGAATAAGAATACGTGGAGTGATGATTAAAACGGTATGTTTGGCGCGTTTTGAAGGAGCAAGGATAATAAAAATTTGTTTAAAGTAGCATTTTAGCAGCTATTTGATAATTTTAACGTGAATCTCCGTAAAAATGAAGGATTTCTAACTTATATTCCATGTATTCCTATTCCGGAATACGTTCAATCGAACGCACCCTTAGATTAGCGTTAATCGGCTTTCGAGGAACCGGGCCCTGGTCAGCCAAGTGCTAAGTCCATTTTCTGTTACACTTACCCAATCCAGTGTTCCCTTTTGTGAGATTTACAATCAGAAAATCCCCAGTTATATCAGGGTATTTTATCCTTAGGTCTCCTGTCAAAACACCAACATTTTCAGTCAACAGAAAGGTTCTGAATGCCGAACCGTCATATCAGAACCAAATTAAAAATTTGACCAATCACAGCAGTAGCATGTAAACAAATGAGCCAATCACAATACAAAACGAAAACATGTCAGCCCGCGTTAAACGCGGGAAAACGCGTGTGAGCCAATCACAATTGGTTCTTCTCTTGCCTCGATTGGCGGAGAATGTAGCAAAAGATTCAAAAAGCAAATTGCCAAGTACAGTCTTATATTTAAATATTGAAGCAGCCGCGGAAGTATTTTCGAAGATTAATAAAAAAAATAATATAGGCTGGTTTTTGCTAGCGACGTTGGCAAAAGCACGAGCGAGATACGCACTTTGATTATGAGCACCTTTCAAAAGGACAAAAGGCTCTAATTAACGACAAGTTAATTGTATACATTGCTGTGTCGCCAGTGGAACAACATTGACGGACAGGCGATCGCCTATGATCTATTACACCCAACATTCATTTAAGGTAGGTTAAAACGCATTAATTGGAATTGCTCCTTTATTCCTAGTGTAGTTTCTAAAAAAAACAAGGAAAATATAGGAGATAACAGCCGGGATTCAGCAACCTTACTTCTCCACCTCACAAAATGAATCATTGAGAATTTCTTCTTCAATCAGAGAGAAGTTTTAAACAAGGCATAAGTCTGTATCTTACTTTTTCTGTTTTCATGACTTCGTACAAAGTTGAATCGCGGCTGCAAGTTCAAAACCTTGCTTTCAATCTCAGCTTTGACTTCGACTCTCTTAGCAGCGATTGTGATTGGCTCCTGTCCTTCAGCTGTCAGATTTTTGGCGGGAATTGGAATATCTTTCTTAAAAGACTCGTCACCAGGTAAAGCCGTGGGCTCGGCGGATGGCTTGGCACTTGTTACTGTCACATTGTTGGACTCGACCATGGAATGCTGGGAAGAATTACAGAAACATTTAAGAAATGTGCACTTACACACAAACAAGAAATCTTACAAGACAATTAGTCAAAGAGCTGCGCCGAAGAAAAGGAGCAGAATTAATGTAAAACTCATGGTACCTTGCAAAGAACAGGGTATGGTAGTTTTTTTCCCCTTCGTATAAATTGTTTTCGGTTTATTTTCAAGGTTTGCTGTGAAAGATTTCATTAATCTTCAAGCAGCATTGCGCATGAATGAGATGGGGAATTTTTGGCCGTCGGAGTGATAACGTCAATTATTATTCAACACATTGTGACAATGTCCAAAAATGGTCATAGCGCGCTCAATATTCGTCGTGCATACGCAACGTATATCCTGCGATATACGTAATTTTTTGTGTCGCGGAAAATAATGGTAGTTTTTCCAGCTTTTTTTCCCAATAAACGTAGAAAATTGTGCAATATTCCGCGCGATTTCGCAGGATAAGTGAAATGTCGACGGAACTGCTCTTGAAAAAGGAGGTATGGTGTTCCAGCGGTCGTCCTCAAAAAGTGCAGAACGAGCAAGATCTTAGGGTATCATCGAAAATCTCAATCACCAATGACTGTAAAAGATCTATTACTAAGGTAGCTTTTTTCCGTCAAGCGTTGCTTGAAATTGTAGAAGGACTTTACAACATTAATTTCAACGAAATGATTCCCTGAATCTAATCGTGATTAACTTACCCCGGCGCAATTTGTTCCCACCAGCGGTAGGCGTAATATAGGTCTCGTTAGAAACCAAACTAGTTAAATACTCTTGCCATTTGCTATGAGAGTGTTGATAACAGAAGAAAAGAGTAAACTGAATTGAACGAAATTAATGGACATAATTTTACTTGATGGAAAGAGATAAATGAGTCGCTAAATTCAAGAAAAAACAAGCTTTATGGGAAGGACGAAAACACCGAAATCAAGGAAACAAGTCCTAGTTTTGAATGATATTCCATAGCTGTCCTCGCGTTCCGATTGATAAAATACCTACAAGAACACATCATTTGACAAAATCGAGCCGACCCCTGGTTGTTGAAATCTGATGGCTTTAAATATTTCCAGTACATCATCAAAAAAAAACGTGCCGTGCAGACGGCTTACTCCGGTAATTACAAACAGAAAAATGTGCGATTAACAAACAAAAAAGATAGGGAATTGATTGAGGGCAAAAAACTCTTACCTCAAAAGTATAACTCTTTGATCCGTTCAGTTTCAGACCTTTTGATCTTCTAAAAGGGAACGGCATTTTCGACGACGAAGAAGAAACGTGAAGTTTTCATACCAAATTAACAGCGAACCGTGTTATTAAGATCATTGTTTGGACTCCACAGGGAAACGATATTCATTAAAGAAGAATCGGTAAAAGAAAGCAGATATAAATATTTTCACGTCTGGTCAGCCATCTCTTCATGTTCGATATTTAAGGCGACAAAACGATGCCTACATCCCAAACAAAACACTATCAATTGCAACAAATGTTTCAATGTTTATGCGTGCAATCAGAAAACAGATCCTCGATTAGTAAGTAAAATCAATCAATATTTAATTAATTTAGGCTAACGGAGCCCAGATCGAAATAAAACTTTTTAAAACAACGCTAGTTGAGGTAGAAATTTACAAAAGAGAGACAACGAGGACAACATGTTTTTTTGCTAGATGGAACCAAGAGACGAAATGTTTAACAGCGAGGGATACATCTGGTTTGACCTTGCATTGTTGAGGATTTGAATTCAGTCATTTTTTGGATAAAACAGAAACAAGTGGAAGTTAGTTTCGGTTCCCAAGAAGTTGGCACAAGCAGCAAGCTTCGATCACAAGAAATTCAAAATGGCCTTTATCCTAAGGCGAACAAAAGCGTCAAACGTTTGGCAAACATTTGAAGGAAAAAAAAACTCTCAGCAGGGAAAGTAGAGGAATATTCTCGGTACAAAAAGCGGATTAAGAACTGAATTTATAAAGGCAAGGTTCTTGAACGAAACAAAGGACAACACAGATGTCATAAAAAGTAAATTTTCAGCTGTAATTTACAATCGGTTCTCTGCCTCGTCGGGAACTATTACACGATGGAGCAATAGTACTGTTCAAAACAAAAACTATTATTACTTCAAACTAAGCGATCAAAGCTCCTTTCCTTCCCATCGGTATTGAATTAGACGTTTAAGTAAGTTTAATCAGCATACCCGGTCGGGAAACTGCAACAAACGAAGATTTCCGTTCACATTTGACGTCATATTTTCATGAATTTCAAGTTACGCTGTCCTCATAAAAGACAGGCACCTCACCAGGGTCCCACCCGGAGCGGTTTTTGCTACAACGGCACCGAGCATTTTCTTAGAAAATGAAAATGTAAGTCTTTGCTCTTCCCACCTGGTTGTTAAGGGTGACGTCCGTCGCCTGTATGCCCGGAGTGTTGGTTGGGGTTTCAGAGTCGGAAGCCATCGTTCTAACGACAAACCGAACAGGATTCTTCGCACGCTTGATAATCTCCACAGCCTCATCGTGTGAAGCCTCACGAAGATCGTGCCCATCGACCTATCGGGGATTGAAAGAGCGGGAATGCAGAGCAATCAGTTTGACGATACACTTATCTATTTTGTAAGGAAGTTAGTCAGTGAAATTCAAGCTGAGTTAACGAGCGGCCTAACTGATGTCTGAAGCTCACTCCATGCTAATTTTCTAATACTTAATCGTGAAAAAACGAAGTTTCTGCTTGTTGGTACCCACCAGAGGACCGCAGAGGCTGACGATTTGGTTATAGAATTCAGTAACACGCGTTTAGAAAGGGTTAACAGGTTCAAATATCTTGGGGTCCTCCTAGATAACACTCTATCTTAGAAGGACCACATAGAATATATTGGTAACAATTAAGATCTCGTGTCTATTAAGTGTTCTACGTCGAGCGCGCCCGTAAGGTTCTCCCCAAGCCAACTAACCTAATGCTCTACAATACTATAGTCTTGTCATTGTTCGATTACTGTTCGCCTTTCTGGGACAGTTGTGGGGCTGGGAGCAAAGCTTACCAAGATAAGCTAAATAGACGCGCCGCATGTATTATTGAAGGTCGGTCAATCGGGGCTGAGGAGTTAAAATCAACACTTGGCTGGCCCAGCCTACAAGCACGCAGAAATTATCTCAAATGCGTTTTAGTCCATAAATGTCCTCACGGAATAGCGTCTTCGTACTTACATTCAGAGTTTAAGCACGCGCACTTTTTCCATGGCTACAACAGCAGAAGCCGTGATCTGCTGCGCCCTCCCTTTGCAAAAACTGATAAGTATCAGGGGAGCTTCAGAATAAATGGCGCTCGGACTTACAACACCCTTCCGAGAAACATGAATTTAAAATCAAACTAAAGCGCCATCTTAAACAGTAACGCCTGCGGTACATGTTGCCTTTATAACTTAATTATTTGTCTAGATTTGAATGTTTCTATGTCTTTGTTTTTTGTTGTGTCAGGAGCCCATCTAGAGCGTGCAACTTCCATACAGCGTCTGTGAAACGGCGTTTTCACAAGTAGGTTTATTTTTAGACTAGCCTTTCCCGCGAATTAGGTCAAAAAACAAAGGCAGTTCCGGTTCGGTGACCCTATGACGTCAGCTTAATTTCTTGTAATTGGTCATCGGGCTCCTGTGCACGTGGGAGTCCCATTCGCGGGAAATTCAATCTAAAAATAAATCGGTCTGTGAAAACGCCGTTACACGAACACAGTAGAGTTGTAGGCTCCGGGTCATGAGTTCCTGGTTGTGTCCGGGATACATTTAAACTAGCTTTGCTAAATTGGATGCCCCTTCCCAATTTTTTTTCCGTAAGAAAAACACTCACTTCTAAAATCTGATCACCAGTTTCTAACGTCCCAACACGCTCTGCAGGACTGGACTCTAGTATATGCCTGATGAAAATGCCTTTCAGTCCCAGACCTCCCGGTCCCATTTTACCGCCAACAATGCTTATACCCAGGCCACTACCAGGTTCACGGTTAAGTTCGACGACTCGGGCTCCAGGTTCGTCATAAATGGGTGATTTAATAGGTTGAAGTAGGTTGGGAAGGTTCTCTACTCCCTCGGGAATACTGTATTCTTCAGCTTCATCCCTGGAGAACGAAACACGCCAATAAATTAATCAGCCTAGAAGTATGAAATAGCGAAGTACGTTTGTCTTAAGAGCAGCTTTTCAGTTGGTTGCAGCAAAACCACAAACAGGGTAATTGCTTTGGCCAATCACTTTAGACTCGGACGCACAAAAGAGCCAATCAGGACACAAAGCAAATGGATGCAGCCGCCGCTACACGCGGGAAAACGCTAAACGCGGAAAAACCCCAGCAATCGGTTGACGACTCTTTTACTCTCACCCCTGATTGGCTGATAATGACGCTGAAGAAATTTTTTAGCCAATCAACAAGCGCACTGATCCAGCGCAACTACGTCATTACTTTAAGTAAAATTAACACTTTCGAGCCGCTTTCTGCGCATAAGAGCTAAGCATGATTCTTGTTGCGAACGATTTTCAGCTTATCCATTAAACCCGAATCATTGAAATTCTGAATGGTTTACCCTTGTTGTGTTAAGCGGAACTTCAATTACCTTTTCTGGTCTCTTTCAGGATCTGCCTCCATCGATGATGTGGAGCTGTCTTCAAGGAAAGACGAGGGAGACTGTTGAATGGCGCGAGCTGGCGTCATTTCACTTCGGATGAATGTGAACCTGCGAAACAAGTTTTAAAGCGGGTTTGAAGTCTGTTCAAATTACTCTACGACAGTTTTTGGCAATTTTCCCGCCCTCGTTGAGCTGGTTTAGCCGGCAAAATCAACCCAAGGAACAGAGGATTTAACCATATCACAGACGACTATACAGGAAGTTTTCAACTGACTCGCTTATTTTGCGAAAACAAGCTACGCGAAAATCATTGTGGCTTAATTCGTAATAATAATAATAATAATAATAATAATAATAATAGACTTTATTTGAATAGGGTAACACGTGACAGTGAGCTAAAGGCTACTGATAAACCATAAGCTACGTCACAAGAAGAACGAGTAGAAGTACTTACACTATATCCTTTAACAAAGATTGCTTCCTTAGGACAGACCTGAAATTGCCAACCATTAAAAGAAATTATCAAAGTAATCGAGTGTATAATTTCAATATTTTTCTCGAGATAAGTTTCAGATACCTAACCGGACAGTTTTTAATGCGAGCACAAACGCCTTATTAGGAGATTCCATCTTCACATCTGCGTGTACATTCCAACGCACAACACAGACAGGCACGTTCATCTAATCAAATGGCTTAATTTTGCAGTAGAAGACAGAAAAAGATGTGTCGCACGTGTAACATGACTGCTTTCCTTACGCCATTGTTTTGGTTTTAACAGACTCTTAACAAAATAAATGGACTCGCTTTAAAAGTTACGTGTTCTGTTCAAAGTTACAGCGTTAAATGCGACGATTAATCGGGTAATCAGAAAATTTGAAGAATCTAAGAAACTATTTTTAGGTCGTTGCAGACCAGGCCCAGGTTGCTCGAAGTATGTTTAACCAGCGTTAAATACCATGAAAATCTATAGGTTTCGATACCTCTTAACCAAGGATTAGCGCTAACTAGGCTTCTAGTAACCGACCCCTGGTTAAAGACGACACAAAACGATGGGTTTAATGACAAAACCAGTGGTTCTGCACGCTCCTCACGTGCGTTTTACATTCTGGTACATTTCCTTTCCGTTTTTTCCTTGACGACGTCGTGAAATAAACACATTTAAGGATATTTGATTGGCGCAAACACCTGACGACAAATTAGGAAATATGCTCACCAAACATCAAAGCCGCTCAAGACAATTTCATTTCTGGAAAAGGTGTACACTTTTCACGCCCATCGGGTTTCGAATTATCACGAAATGATTACAACGCCAAGTTAAATTTTCAGATGACGTACTAGGAGTTGTCCTTTCTGAGGCTCCCTGATGTCCCCAAAACAAAATTGATTCCACAGAGTTACAGAAGCTCTGAGTACATACACGCTAACGCCTTAGCCGTTTAAGGGACCAATACCTGGCTCTGTGACCTGAAAGGCCGATCATGCTTTCGTCATTGACAGCCACAATGTGATCCCCGACCCCTATCCGGCCGTCCAGTCCAACAGCACCGCCTTTCATAACTGACTTCACAACGCAACCGCAGCCGTCTTCATCTCCCTTGAGAGCCAAGCCTAGAGAAAGACAAACACGACGAATTACAAAGAGATGTATTTCCTTTTTTTTTTCTCCGATGATGACTTGGAGATACTCGGAAACAATTCGAGTGTAGCTATAGGAGTCGAAGCTGTGACCTTGCAATTTCTAGTTCGGATGCTCAAATACTGAGCTACGAGAACTTGTCGACTGAGACAATGGACACTTATCACGCGGAGGGCTATGTTGGCCAGAGACAATAGATCTCGTAGGCCGAGCCTCGAGTACATGTGTTTGAAACGAGTTTTACCGCGCAATAACAAAGTTTCTACTCCCTCGGGACTCAATATGACCGTTCGGTGAAAAGAGTCAATAGACCTTTTTCGCTTGTACATTTTGTTTTCCCAATACAGATCATGTGATAATACTCAAGACGTTTGGTCCTTTGTTTTGTTTTGTTTCGGTGGAAAAACAAGGTTACTTATCACGTGAGTGAACACTCTATGTCAGATAAATTTAGGTCGTAGGCTTTGATTTTTCAATGTTTAGCTTTGTCGTGAAGTTTCGTTACCGACCTTTTGCAGTGTTTAATATTGT
>NC_090878.1:16589888-16592388 GCF_036669935.1 Montipora foliosa | reverse complement strand
GGCTGAGGTGACATCAAGTGAAAACACTCTATATCCGGATGAAGTTTCATATGTGAAATCTTTCCAACTTTCATTTCATATTCTGTTCCGCAGTTGAAATATATGAAACTTTATCTATTCTAAAAAAAATCATTTCGTTCACAACGTACAGGATAAACGTGAACTCGCAATAGGCCATTCTCGTTCCGAGATTAGCCAACCACGTGACCAAAAGAAACGGAGGGCTATGGGGACAAGAATGGCAATTTGCCAGTACCAAAAATACCATAATACTCTTTGTTTGTCCCTCCAAAACTTTGCATAAGCATTGTTTTTATTTTCTCTTGGGACTTACAATGGTCCCAAGAGAAACTCGAAATAATGCTTATGGGAAATTTTGGAGGGACAAACAAAGAGTATTTTTGCTCTTTGACCATTTCAACTTAATCAAAAACAAAGCAAACAGTGGCTACAAACATAATGATAAAGCGCATTTTACTTCTGACTTGACGTTTCGTATGCTACAACATACATCTTCGGAAGTGAGGGTTGAACAAATTCAAATATGATATATATAAAATTAAGAAAACTGGTAACTAGAGAGAATAAGATATCTATTTATCTTACTATTTTTATCTCATTCTCTCTAGTTACTTAATTCGTAAAATACTACATGATCATCTCTATCTCACCTTGTAGTCAAGAATACTAAATCCTAGTCCCTTGTCGTCTTTCTGCAAATCGACATAATCGATCTCATCGGACCACATTGACTGTGACGTAGCGGACGATTGGTCGATCCGAGTAGGACTGGGACTGTCGGGCAGAACCGAGAGCATCGGGCTGGGTGTAGGGAGCCCCTGGTCAGGACTATTGTCGCCTGGAAACGAAAGAAGAAAGTCAAGAATATCACCAATACGAATATGTATAAGAGGAACTTGACTTCAAATTTTCAGCGGAGCAATTCGATGAACTTGTAGCATGTAGAGATCATCTTTCCCTTAAAATAAGCCATTTTACGGTTGTTTGCTCAGTGACCTCGCCTATGAATGGCTGCGAGGCTGCCGGTGACCTCGTATTGATGATACAAACCTCACTGCTCTTATCATGTAAATTGTGTTGTTGTGATTCTAATTAGTCTAAAATAGCATTAGAAAAGCACAGAGGTTTGTATCAAACGGTCACTGGCAGCCTCGATTCCAGTCTTTGGCCAGGCAACTTAGCTACAACTGTAAAGGTAAAGGCAAGGTCACTTTATTTAACGTCGGTAGTTCCTTGAGCTACGAGGCTGGTATCTATGAAAGCCCACGGTGCGCCCTTTACCCCCCTCCCTCCCTCTGTCAGTGCTCCATTTTACGGGTATTTAAAGCTATAGTTACACGCATCACAGGAACGTCGAAACAGACATTGAAGTCGTCATGGATCGAGCTGTAGATCTCTCGCTCAAAAGGCCGCGCACTAACCAGCTGAGCTAGGCTTGCTCCTCAAAATGGTCTATTGTTTAATTTTGGAGATTTTCCAGGATAAGACTACAACGTGTCTTCGTTTCACTTCTAAGAGAGGCTGATGAAGTGCTTTTAAAGGTCTCAACAGCGACCAACAACATAACTATCACAGAAATGGGTTTGGGTTTATCAAATGCGTTGATGTGGTATAAATTAACCACCGTCGGAGGGGAAAAATTCGCTCAATTCTGGATTTGAGTCCCCCACCGACGCAGCGCCGGACTTTCTTTAGAAACTAAACCATTTTAACATAATTATCACCTTGTCTTTCAAATTCGCTCTCCAGCTCCGTTTCAACTTCCGTCCCAACTAAGAGTTCATCATGATCAACAAGGTCGCGTTTTCTAGCAACTACCAACCGGAAGTCGATTGGCAAGCCCTGAATCAGTGACACCACTTCTGAATGACTCATCTCCAAAACGCTGATGCCATTCACCTGGAAAAAGACACCCAAGGTCAAGGAGGCAGAAGCAAACGTGGATTGATAAACCTCGCCTTGTGAACATACAACAAGCGACAAAAGAAGTTGAGACGCGGTACTCGAAAGAACACAATGAGGAAAATTCATTTTTAGAAGGGAAGATTAAAGGGGTCGAAAAATTGTTAGGGGAGAGGGGGTCAGATAGAAAAATTAAGGGCCCCTAGGTAAGGGGGGCATTTGCCGAACACTGCTAAAAAGAGGTAAGTGTCTTGACCTTTTTACGCTTATTGTGGATTTCCTCTCCGTATCTTTCTCGGGGCGCTTTTTCAATTGAGAGGCAAAAGCTTGTGATTGTTTCCGTTTTGCTTTACTACGGCAAATAATGGCTTAGAATTTCGCGGCACATCCTCAACCAATCAGCTGTCAAAGCAAACCCTACTGTGATTGGCTCGCATGAATTTTCCCGCGTTTAGCGCTGGCTGGATTCATTGGCTTTGCGTCGTGATTGGCTAATTTGATTATCTGTCGTGATTGGCCAAAAAAGCATCACTTCCTTGAATTTCGTTTTGCGAGAATCAATGCGCAGACAAAAATG
>NC_090878.1:16574888-16584888 GCF_036669935.1 Montipora foliosa | reverse complement strand
AAGTAAATCGAAAAATCAATGACAGTGCAGCTGATTCATTTCAAGATTAAACAAGAGACACTTACCTATCCTTATTAATTACTCAATTACAATAAATAAAACTAAGACATACATGTAAGTAATAAATAATTATACAGTGCAATAGTATAGGTGAATAAAATTACTTTCAATATTAATGTAGAAAGAGCTTCAACAATCATAATCATCCTCAAATCAAGTACTGTAAAAAAGTATACTCCGTCTCCCATTAATGCAAAATTTTGGAGAGGAAAACAAAGAGTACATGTATTATGGTATTTTTGATTGTGGCTAATAGCATTATTCTTCTTAGAAATAGAGAAAAAAGGAGTCCACTCAAGGCTGTTGCCTAACAGGAGCCCGGTAGCCTGGGGCTCCCAAACAATAGCTCTGGGCGCCTTAATTTTTCACAGCAACACCTTTCACTTCATATGTTGGGCTCCTAAGTTCTCAGCGTTTAGCTCTGAGGGCCCCTTTAAAGTTTTCTTAGGCAGCAGCCTTGGTCCACTGCAAACAGTGGAGTCCTGTTTGCTTTACCTCAATGATCTGATCATTTACTCTCAGTCTGCCATCAACAGCTGCAGCACTTCCTTCTGCAACACTCTTGACAAAGATGCCATATAATTCCGCTGCATGTTGGAAAAGAAACGAAACAAGGCCATTCCATGACCATAATTCACAATTCAACTATTTGTGTGAGAGTACCTGTGCAATGTATTAATTTATTTTTATCATGTGACATGAAACATTTGCGTGACATACTTCCAGCTAGTGCTATTAATAAGGTACATGTATTGTGAAGGATAGGGGATAAAGTGATTTGCATGAATAAAGTACATGCACAGTGCAGCTTTGTGTGACAGCTGAGCCAATCGTATGCACACATGTACAATGTACATGTATTTTCCTTAACATCAAAGAAGCTGACAGATCAAGTTCCACCATTCTCTTATTTTTCCATTTATTGCTACAAAGCAAAACGCAAAAATTAATTATTGTTCATTCCCTCTTTCAAGAAAACAAAGAAGCCCTTTGTATTTGAGGAGGTGTCGATTGTTATTGTTGTTGTCAGTAACCATAAAAAATAATTATAGCAAAAGTATTAATGTACTCTAATTATAAGTTGCATTAGTCTCTTAAGGCCTGGTTTAAGCTCCTGCAATTACTGCCACATCTATCTATTGCAAAACATGGTGCGTCACATGCCTTTGCACTAAAAATGTGCTAAAACAACACTGACCTGAAGTCTGCTCCACATATCCAGCTATAGTAATTCCTAGGCCTTTACTGTCCTTTACAAGTTCTACATCGAAGGTTTCAACATCTCTGTCAGTCTAACGAAACAAAAACAAATTGCATGTAAAATTTAACTTAACTTGTAATGTAGCTCCTTGGAAATTCTAGTGTTCAAGTTATTTCTGAGGGACCAATACTATCCCTAATCTTTGAAATCAATAATGTCTTGCAACTATTGTCATAATTAACCTTTTAAAAGATAAGGAGTACAATAAAATGTTGCTATTGCGATGAATCACTCTTATCAACATCAAACTGTATGCTGTTACACTACATGACTGTATTTAACAATTAGACCCGTAGTCTGCAAGGGCTACGGGTCAATAGCCCATGAGGCGAAGTCGAATGGGCTATTGACCTGTAGCCCTTGAGGGCGAAGGGTCTAATTGTTTTAGTGTCACCCAACTAGTCGCACAGAAAAAACAGTAATAAAGTTAGCAAATGCAAGTTGAAGAGATATTTATTTGCTACTCCAGGACTATTACTAATAGTCCTCTAGTAGTGTAGCCAATCAAAATGCAGGATTTGCATTAGTCCACTAGTTGGGTGATACTCTAATTTGTTAGTGTTCTGCTGCTGGTGTAACGTTCTACAGCTGTACATTTACATGTACATATTGCAGCTACAAAGGGCAGTACATGGTGTACATTGCGTTAATGACTCCTACCTCCGCTTCAATTGATGCAGCATCCACATTATTAGTTTCATCTGCAACAAGCCGAGCAATGACCAATTTAACATGTTGTCCAACTTTGCGCAGCACTTGGGCAACCTGTTCACTGCCCATACCACCAACATTAACTTCTCCAATTTGAAGGATGTGGTCACCACTTCGTAAGTGTCCATCCTAAAATTAGATCAATAATATTAATTTATTTAATATTATTTATTTAATATTATTTCTTTCAATAATTAACAACTGAAGCCTTTTACAACCGATTTGCTTGCTACATCATGTTACTATGGAAACAAGCTTAAACCGTGGCTGTATTTAAGGATCACAAAAATGATTCTGTACCACTTCATATTAACTTGGTGTTGCCTCTCTTCCTCATTTACTTGAACTGAAATTATTCATTATTATGAGGGATAAAATTAACTTAGTTTGATAATAATAATAATGTACATTTGTACTGTATGAACTTTCATTATTTGAAATCAGTTCATTCACCTTTGGTGGGATATAACTTTAAGTTATACTCACAATGGACCTGAGCTTTCAGCTGGCTAATTGATATTGCAAGTGCAGTGCAATCCCGCATTCAAGCTTGCATTTTTTTCAGGCTTGCTTACTAGCTAGTATTCGTAGATATTGCACGCCTACACCGAGAACCTACATGTATTCTGATCTTGTATCACGTGTTGTTCACATTAAAGAGTACATGTAATTCTATAGAGCGTCATGATTGTGGTCAGGTTATCACAGCAACTGCTTAACCCATTGACACTTCAAACGCCCTAGCATGGCCCCACTTGACAAGTAAAATTGTCTGGTGTTAGACAGAGTAAAATGTGTTAAGTCTCACTTGCAGGGATCAATGGGTTGAGTTGCTTAATTGACCGAATGCAATTTAAAATTACCGTCAACAAATTATTATTCTCTTGTCTTTGTGTTAATTAGCCTAACTACTGTAGCCTCTTTAACACATGTAAAATTGAAATAATTTGGGCTGTAAAACCAGGCTAATTAGCAGTGCTCAACATTAGTGGTAGTCCACTAGTCCTGGACTAGTGCAAAATGCTTGTGGACTAGTAGAAACTTAGAACCACTAGTCACAGGACCTGTAACTACTTTGTAATTAGTTTTTGCAATGTCAAAAAAAAATACATTAGGTGAAAACAAAATACACGTCTTGTAAATGTTGTTTCGATGCATTCCTCATAACATTTCGATCACGAAAACAGATAGTCCAATTTAATTGTAAAAAGATATTGCAAATAATATTGCCATGCTGCAATCAGGAAGGACTACCAGAGATTTACTCAAGACTAGTAAATTTTCACTTCAAGTAGTTCCAGGGCAAGCGATCGAAAAATTTAAGGTCGAGCATTGTAGTTAGGCTAATTAACACAAAGACAAAAGAATAATTTGTTGGCAGCCATTTTTGCATTCATGCAGTCAATATACCTATTACACTGTACATATTCATATTTAACTGTGACCATCATCTCCCTACATGTAAGTTTCATTTCATATTATCAGGGGTGCTGCACATTTTGTTATCCTGTTTCTAAAAGTTAAAATTCAGCAAACTTTTACAGTGACTGTCGCTAACTTGTTTGTAGACAGAGGAAAAGGGTACCCACCCTATCGGCCACTCCACCAGGGAGGATAGTCTTCACAATCACACCAGTGCTTCTACCACCAACAATGCCAAACCCCAGGCCAGAGCCATCATTGTGAAGCTCCACCGTTTCAATATGCCGCAAGTTCTCCCCATCACCAGCCTTGAAGAGAAACATTTTTACTTACATGTATTTAATAAAATGATATTCTTTTAAAAGAAAATTATATCATAATTATATTAGATCTGTAATAGTTTGAATCAAATGTTCTACCTTAGTAATGATTGTTTGATAGTCTAGAGGTCATGTGATTAACGTTTGATGGATACCCTAAGAATATCATTGCCCTTCATTGCAAAACTGAATGAAAAGGAGCCATGAAATTGTGCTGACTGGCTATTGCCAATGCCTGGTACTATAAGGTGCAAGTTCTTGCATCGTTCTGTATTCTTTAACATGTTTGACATTAACTTTTGTGCCTTTAAATTTCCACATTTGCAAAATAAACTTTACACAAATCAGTTCTTTTTCCATAATAATAAATAAAGAGCCCAAAATTAATTAGCTTTACATTACATGTATTATAATTATTTTATCAATGATATATTAATTTTAGGGCTTCTGAACCATCAGATAATTTCAAAATTTCTTTAAGATTCTTATATTTTGTACTGTATTTTGATGGCACAGGGCTCAAATTTGCAATCAATACAGTCACATTTAGCTGCAGCAATGCAATTTCCTCTACATGACTTTTTTTTTTGTTAGAGCGTTAGTAAAAAACGTTAAACCAATCTTCAAAACCGTTGAATATCCGTCAACCGTCCGTTAACTTTAAGCCGTTTAACGGCCAATCGTTAGTGTACGTTTTCCCGTGGAAGGTCACATGTATCACTCTCCATTTTCGGTGGTTTCTTTATGTACAAGTATAGTATTGTGATTTCATACAGCTGTATTTCTTTGTTACAATACAGCACGAAGACTTTGCGACTAAAATTTCCAAAATTGTGACTGGATTTTTTATTTTTATTTCAAGCCCTGTGGTACAAGCTACAGTAATATCACTAAATCATGCATGAACAGCCAAAATGTTCTATTAGCCATAACAGTGTAGTTAAAAGTGCATGATCCACTTGTCAAGGCAGTTTTACAGCTTGGCATAACACCTCTAGTTAACATGTAGCTTGATGAAGTAAGATTATCCAGTTGACAATGTCAAGGTCATCAACTCAATGATCAGTTTAGAATACTGATGGGTTTCTTTCTTGTTAAAGCTTAATATAATTATATATATTATATAATTATGTACTGTATTAAATAAAATAAAAATTAAAATTGAAATACCTGCTCAAGGCATTATTTGACCATCACTGGAATTAGTACATGAAGGAAGCTTACACATGCCAGTATTTGCCTAGTGCTTGCAAAACAACATATATACCGGTATACAGACTGTTTGATATTGGAGAGAAATCTACATGTATGTATGGGAATTTGGTTTCTCCCAATATTCTCCAGTCATGTACATGTTTTGAGCCTCTTTTAACATGATGAGATATAACTAAATTTTAAATCTTATTTACCATTAAAAAAAACTGTTAATTACTAGTAACTCACAGGTACAGTAACAGATGTATGGGAGACAGAGCTAACATTTGAGGGTGTCCTAGACAGCAACGAGCTTGCACCAGATGTCGTACGAGACAAGTTTCGTGAACGAGGGATACTCCCTCTTGCCACAATGAGTTCAACTTTACCACTGGTTTGCTGTAAAACACCAATGGCTTGTTGATGAGACACACCACTGTCAAGCTGTTTGCCATCAATTGCAAGGATCTGATCACTTTCTTGCAGGCGGCCATCACTAACAATGAGAATGATAATTTAATATTAGTACAGTACTGCTCAAAGATAAGCAAACTATCGAACTTGCTTGCTACGCATTGAAAATCACAGATTCAAGAGTCTTAGCATTGTTGAAACGAACCAACGTGTTTGCCAACTAGTCTTTACCACTGCATTGTTGGTGTGACTAACCCCATCCCTCCCTCTCCCAATAGTGCTAGAAATGACACGCACATGTAAGTTCTTTCTATTAATACCTTCCAGCAACACCACCTCTTTGGATCTCCTGTACAAATATTCCTAATTCTCCACGATTTTCACTTTTTAGTCCAACCACACTGAAACCCAATCCTCCTTGTTCCGGTTTCATCAACGTCACTGTTTCAATCTGTCGCCCTTGTGACAGAGTTTCAATCCCTTTTTGAAAATCTTCATTATGGCCAAATCGGGATTTTCTGAGCTCCGCAATTATTTGCTCTCTGTTGTCATCACGCAGGTCATAATCTTCCTCAGCTGGAAAATCACTGACAGGCAATCTGCCTTCAGTTTCCAACCAATCAAGATCTGGTTGGTCAACCCTAGCTGCCATGGACTCGTAGTTTGGGGTTTCTTGCTCAAACACTCCATCTGTAGAAGGGGTGTCTGTTGTAACAGTTACTGCGGCTCCTTCACCGTCTGATGCTGACTGACGAGGGAAAACAAGCTCACCAGTGGGAGAGAATTCAAAGTCCTTGACTGCGTCAGGTGGCAAATGCTGTAATTGGTTGTTGAGTTCTCTAACAGACTGTTGAATCACCAGAAGCTGTCGAAACAGAGGACTTTCCAACATTTGCTTGATTCTTTCAAGCTCCTCATCATTGTCCGTGTCTCCTCTGGATTTGAGCTTCTGTTGAAAGCCATCTAAGATTTGTGCTGCACGAGCTGTGTCTGATTAAAGAGAAGGAAAGACGAAAAAATAATGCTTTGGACAAGCAAAATGCCATATGAAGAAAAGTTGTGGGAAGGATCTTGGTTGACTTGTGAAGAGAAGTAAATTACATGTAGAAAGGTAAAGTACATTTATTGTGTTCCCCTTGGGGCTTTCCAGGTCCTGGAGTAATTTACAATTTTCTTTGGAGGACTTTAACAAGCTTGCTTGTTCTACAGTTTGCAATCACTTCAGGAAGTGAAAGATGTCCCTATTTAGAACCAGGAAATGCCACTACACAGCAGACTATGAGGGACATTGCTAAATAACAAAACAGTGAAACAAATCACCAAAACAATATATACGAACCCACCATACATTGAATACTAACTGCTCCTAATTTAATCTGAATCCTAATCTTAATCTCAATTAATTAGGAGCAATAATGTTTTAACTAGGACTAAAACGTTATTTAATCTCCAATCCAACCTTTGTTGGTTAGTATTGGTGGGGTCATACAATTGTACAGTAGATGGTGCTTTGTTTCGGTGCTTCACGGTTTAGTAATGCCAAACTACTGAACAGGCACCTCCCTGGTAGATTGCATTCTACTATGACAACCAACTTTACACATACATGTCTCCAGCAAAGTTTGGATCATATATTGACCCATGATAATGAACAAAGCTACAGCCAACAACTTGTGATAATTTATACACTGTAGGAAACCAACTTCGCTTCACAATATTCCTAAAATTTTGATAGCTAATAATTATCTGGTATTGCATGTGGTTTATAATATAATTATTAATATTTTAATGTCTTTGAAGTTTTATAATAATTATTAAAATCTTTATGCATTACTGCAGAGTCCTTATAACTCGAACCTTTGCTAACTTGAATAAAAACCATTTCCCCTGGAATTCTGCTGCACATTTCATTAAACTCTCTCAAATCGGAACCCTTGGAAATTCTAACCCTCAAAAGCAATTTTTATTTCCTGTCTGGTCCGGTTCTATATTATTATTCCATCCTCGATCATTTAGATTAGTTTGCTAAGACATGACAGGTTTCAACCAAACCCAAAAATTCATTATATCATTGCAAGGAGCCTGAATTTCCCCTCTCAAAAACCAACATTTGACTTGATTTGCGTTAATATGTTGACTCCAGTTTACTGATACACTCTGATTATAGTGCTCCAGCACTTACGCGTATTAAACACAAAACATAACAATCGAATTCATGGTTTTTCAACATGCTTCTTTGCACAGTTTTGCTACACATCACATCGAGTTTTTGTTTACTTTTATCATTTTAGCAACCTTTATTTAAACGTGCATTCCAACTGATTCTTGATAGAACATCGCTACACGTTTGCAATTAATTGTTTGTTTAGAAAATTACTGGGTATTCTGCAATTCCTTGCTCCATGATTTCGGTTTCCCATAAGCTCGGATTGAATTAAGAATAAAATATTGATATTAAAGGCGAAATGACCTAGCCAGTTATTAAAATTAACAAAGATTATTGTCGAAAACAGTTTCTTATGACGAGTCGAAAAATGTGTTGATTTCAGAGATGAAATATGTGAAGAATTTACATCTGGAAAACAATAGAGGTCCTGAACTCTGACAGACCTTCATTAATTTTCGAAAAGGATAACATTTGGAACAGCGACAAAGTCAGAAAATCGTCAAAATTATCAGTGGCAAACGGTCAATGCATCTTAGTTTTAAACAAAGCACTTTTACTTCAGACTGAAGCTTAAAAAATACTCTACCAATATGTCATGCCGAATATTTGCATGCCTCTGTGTTTTTGCTCGATGAAGAATAGGATTATGAAAACATGTCGCATTATTCCACGATTAATCAATCCAGGTTACTATTTTATGTCATTAAGCGAGAAATACAACAAACAAATCGCTTAGATTTTAACTTGAACGGCAGCAAACCTGATAAAATAGGCATCCTGGCAGAACAGTGTCACGACATCGATATTTTCTCCTGGAAGAAATCGTAGCTCTTGAGTTCACTTCTCTCGCAAAACAACAAGCCAGATTTTATGAAAATTAATTTTAAAAGAAATAGCTGACAGTGGACTAAGGTTTACCAACAATGAAGGTTGCGAACGTTTGTTTTCCTCTGAGCGTCGAACACGCGTAGAACTCTGTCTCAAATTAATATTTGGAGGCCAGGCTACTCGATTCCGAGATACATTGCTGGTCACGAGATCGCGTGACGAGAAAGGGAGGGGGAGGTTTCAGGGGTCCCGGCTGTCACGGAGTACGTTTGAAAATGGGGGAGGGAGGGGGGATGTTCTGGTACAGATTACAGAAGTGTGAGGTCTAGGAACAAACAACACCGTTGGAACAAAGTGGGGGGGGGGGGGGAGGGGGCAGTGGGAGCAACGTTGAAATGAGGGTATAGACTATGACTATTAGACTGTGTGACTTCGTAGTCTATACCCACATTTCACCCTCGCTCACCACAAAGTCTCCAGTAGCTTAGTGGTTAGAGCATCCGTATTGGGTCACGGCGGGTCGTGGGTGCAAATCGAAATTTTTTCGAGTTCCCACCTGGGCCCGATGGTTCGAAACGCGATTAACTTAATCCAGGATTAGCGTAAACGTTTGTTTCAAGTTTTTGACTTTTTGGTGAAAGTTTCGTTTGCTTATTTTTGTTTTTCAAGATTGACTTCTTCTAATGTAAAGTTTTGCCGAATATCAGTGTTGAACAGCATTTGGGAGTAGAGAAATAAAATCCTCGGTTAATTTTTAATCTGGGATTACAGTTAATCGGCTTTTGAACAACCGGGCCCTGGAGTTGAAGATGATGCGGAGTATAAATGCAAGATAATAATGGTTTCTATAGTTTATAAAATGCGGCCTTGGATTCTCTTTTGAAACCAGTACACTCATTGGTACAGGTAAAATCAGGTAGCGCATTCCGCAACTTAGCTGATACTTAAGAAAAATGTCCTAAGAAACATAAATGGTTGATTTAGGTTTATTGAGGGACAGAACGGGACGGGACGGGACGGGACGGGAGAGAAAACGTACTTTTCATGTCAGCAGTAAAACCCTTTAAAAAAGAAAAAAAGACAAGAAACATATTTTTATAAAGTAATATGAGGAGATTTTGAATGCGCTTATTGCATAGAGATGTAGAGTTTGACTTTAGTAGTAAGAGAACAGGTAATCCGCAAATATAAATCTGGTTATTCTCTTATTTAAAAATCATACCGTTCCTTTGACACGAAGATCACGGCGGAAAAAAGCATAACTTTGTCGCCAATTTTCTATGACAAAAATTTGCTCAAAAATCAAAAGTCTACGTTAACTGGACACACCAGGGTTACTGCTTAGTATCTGGCTAGAAATCGTCTTCTCACTTTTTACTCCGGCCGCGCTTCAGCCATTTGATGAGGGCCAGTCTCGTGCTTCTCAAGTTGCCTCCTTCATGCCCAAAAGAATTCTGGGTAATTCTGCCATTCCATGAGAAGGGAAGACACCCGATTGTCATTTCATAGATTTTTTTATATGTGTCGGGCCACCCAATCCTACCAGCAAAATACAGCATCGATTGAAGTTTTTAGCTTTCAAAACTAGCCCAAATTGTATCGGTAGTTTCTGGAATTCGTCCA
>NC_090878.1:16559888-16569888 GCF_036669935.1 Montipora foliosa | reverse complement strand
GCAGGCATCGCGGAATTGTGCTTTTTGAACAGCTACCGCTGTGCAACCTGCTCGCGGGGCGGGGCTGTCCTGGTGGCCCTATATGTAAGACCTCACGAAATGACTGCCTGAAAGATCGGTTGAGGGCGTTGTAAATCACCGGGTTATTGGCATGATTGGAGACGACTAACACGAAGGAGAACATGTCCAGCCAATGAGGAATCCTGAATCCCAAATTCGCCATGTCCAGAATGTTTATCACACTCGCAGGAATGTAGCAAATGATAAACACTACGATAACTGTGAACAGAGTTGTAGCAATTTTGATGTCTTCTACATTGACCGAAGGTTGGTCCCGCCGAAGGTTTCCGATCATGGTGCCATGTGCTTTGATAATCTTGTAAATCTTGAAATAGCAAAAAAGGATAATGCTAAAAGGAATAGCCACTACCAAAGTAGCAAAGGTCAGCGTGTAAGAGATATTTCGACTGAACAGGAAATGACAGACGCATTTTCCGACTTGATACTCGTGCGCCGACCACCCGATGATTGGTGCGAGCGACAGGACGAAGGGGATGAACCACGTGACCGCAAGAATCCGAAGGGTATTGCTGTAGGAGAAGATTCGATCGTATTTCCCTCCTTCCACAATCTTAAAATACCGGTTTACACTGATTGCACAGAGCGTAAGCAGCGAGGTAGCGCCCAGAAGCACAGTCAGAAAACCGTTCAGTTTGCACAAAGGCTCCCCAAAGATCCACTCTCCTTTGTTAATGATGGTTGCTAACATAAATATGAGGTTCGCAGAAGCGAGAATGTCGGCCGCTGCCAAACTGATGAGAAAGAAACTTCCACTCTTGCGATGCGAGCGACGCTTTTGTTGCCACAACACAATTATAACAAGAATATTTCCAATGATTCCAAACAGAATAATCAATGCAACTACAGGGGCCAATATGGCGACAGCTGCTGCAGACCAGTGAAAGTCGGGCAAAACCGAGTGCGCCATTGTGCTTCAAGAAGGCAGCTTGTATTCAAACTGAAAAATAAGAAACCAGATTACTGACGAAACCATCTTCTACAATAATTTCCATTCAACGCTTAAGAGGGATTTGCAGAGATAAAACGGCATTTAGAACTAAACCCTTCAAATTCCGGCCTTTGTATGCTAAAATTGTAAAAGATTTATGATGTAACAGGGACTTAACCGTGACAAAGGTCAATTTTTCTTGAGGAGAAAACGACACGTATTTAGCAAAGTTCACTGCAGTGAAATAAACTCGGACCGAGTCGTGAACAATATTGATAGGTATATGGCTTAAAATAAATAAGACTGCAAAGGGACCTTTTAAACGAAGTCCTTTCTGCTGCTCTACGGATTCTAGACGTTCCTGATAAAACCTCTTTTAGTCTTAGGTCATATCTCGATTATAATTTCGTCCCATTTCGGGAAACACCAGCTACATCTCGTTCAATATCGTCAAGAAGTATTATTCTGCTCCATCTGTCTGCCATGTACTAAGCACTTCTTAACGGATTCCTTAAAGCCGATCTGACAACTAAATTAAGCCCCAGCACTTTCTCAACAAAAGCAAACATGAACACAATAGATACTGAAGCAACCTCCTGAAAATCACTGTGACAAATTTCACGTTTGCATGGTGAAACCCCGAAGGATACACTTTTTTCACTTCAAAAATAAAGGATTTAAACTGACTTGATCCAAATCAATCCGAGAACCAGGGGCACCAACGTCAATTTTCGGAGAAAAATCTGTTCGGAAGACGATTTGAGATCTAGAATTTTCGGAACATTTGTTGTAAAATTCCTTGCTTGCTTGCCTGTCCTAGGATTTTCGAACAACTAAAACATGGTATAATTGCCCATTTTAAACGGATTTTTACCCTAAAAAGCTCACCTAGAATTTTCGAGAGCCTTTTTGTCTGGCTAAAATTTTCGAAAAGGTAAGTTTTGATCCCTATAATTTTCGGATCAATAGACTTTCGGTCAGGGAATCCGAACAGATGAAAAATTTTTAGAGGATAAAAATATACCTGTATCTAACGTTAAATACTAAGATACATTTAGCAATGCTATGTTTAAGTGGTTTTGAGCTATACTCTCGTTGGGTGCCCCTGAAGAACTTGAAAACTGTTTCGTTCAGTTACGTTCGAATTCATTCTCTATCATCTATAATATGGTCTTACATGTACATCTACAGGTACACAGACTTTTCAGCTGTGGAATTTGCCGCTTTGCCTTCGTTTAGCTGCTTTGTAAGACGCAATTGTTTTCAGTGTTTCAAACTTGCCGACGATTAAAAGAATAGATGAAGTACATACGTCATAAAGTTTTGACTTCCACAAAAGTGAAACGAAACTGTCTGATCCCAAATGTGTCCGATTCGAGAATGTCGGTTGTTACGCCTTTTTGCCAAGTATCAGCAAACAACTCTGCTGGCATTGAAAACTGGCAATGGGAAAACTGACCCAAATATGCGATAACAATTTAAAATTAGCTGCCAGTTGGCTAACAAACTCCCGTAAATAACTTTTTTGCCGGCGTTCCAAAGTGTTCTTTAAGGCGGAAACCATCAAAAATTGACATTATCAAATGCTTTCTACTTAACAACAGCGGCGGAAACAGATAGAGCCCTTGACAGATCAGAGAGGGTTAATCGAAATCTTCTTAAAATCCTTTTGCAAAGTATTAGCAGGGAGTGATTTACGATACGTGAAGATGTTTAGAACGGCGCTTCATTCTCGGCTCCATTGTGTTTTGTAAGAATAGTAGGCTACATAGCTAGACTACATACATAACCCACTAAAGAATAATCCACGTTTTGTTACGAATACAAGAAAAAACGCGAAAGTAAAGACCCACCGAGAAAGAGGAAAGATTAATTACGGTGAACACTCAGTGACGCGAAACTCAATACCCTGCTTCGCGTTAAGATCCTTTATATAATTGGATCGAAATTCTGATGTCCTTATATCTGCGAATTCATTACACGTGGATCAAAAGGCATGCTGCAAAAAATGCTGACTTGTCGACTATATGTCCATGGGCCTTGCTTAGCGCAAGGAAAACATTAAGTCGACTAAGTGCGGCTATTTCAGTAAAAATCCTTTGCAATGGTCTCTTTTTTTTCTCGTTGAAGTCTGACTCGTGCATTGCCCGGCAACAGTGTTCTCTTGTGGAGCCTTCAGATGCAATTCACAAACTGCGAGATTTTAGTCTGATGTAAGTTCTCCCATTCATTTTCCCAGGCCAATTTAATGTAAGTCACTGTAAAAAATAAGTAGCACATGAAGCAGTTTTTGATATGCCCATACTGTCTTGGTAGAGATGCGGCCTACGAAGCAAACTTTACATTAAAAGAACGTCAGAGGAACTCTGAAAACAGCTTACTTTGTCGTGGTAAGAAAACTCTAGCGCAGTCGATAAGAAAAGATTCAGAATAAACCAGATGGATATGTTTCGAGGTTGCTGGCTCTTCTTCGATGGTTCAGTACTTGAAATACAACATGACTTACCAGTAAGTACTGAAAAAAAAAAATGATTATTGCTTTTTTGAGTTTTGTATCGCGGAGGTAAAATATTTCGTCCTGTACGATAAGCATCAAGGTGTCACCGAAGATTAGTTAATTAAGTGGCTTAGTTTAAAGAATTTGAAAGTAAAATAAATTTAATTCATCGGACGGAGCCAGTTATCTCGTTTGAAAAGTGGATAACGTAGGAAACGACAAAGGTCGTCTTAGAGATGTCTGTGTCAAAAAGGAAGGAATTCTTCACACTTGAAGCTTTGTCGGTTTAGTTAATCCTATGCAAGCCCGATCTTGCCCGCTCGAGACACGCTTTGTGACATCCAACAGACTTTCGCAATCATTAAAAGGCAAAAGCCAAATCTGGTACGTAATGTTGAAGATTAAGTTTATTGCGGTCACCAAACGCGTAAAAAAATCGTGGCTTCCTAGCTTCCGGACATCATTTTTAGTTTGATGGCAATAATTTAATGGAAATATTAAAATATATGTAATTGTTCTATGTGTCCCATTTAAACACAGGGCGGAAATTTCCCGCCACAGCGCGCGACGCTCAAGGCGTGCAAGGAAACACTGATACCGCTTTAAAAAACAATGAGAATCATCGGTCAAGTTTAAAAATGATTCGCAACCTAATGGCGATCAATATATATAAAACCTCTCCTTATTTTCCTTGCTTGGACAGATGTACGGATTATGCATGAAGTAAATGACCACTACGGCATAGAGTCTACAAGCCGACGAGGGTATGGAGAAAATGAGTCTTGATATCATAGCATCGAAGACAAAGTATTGAAACATTGTTTTGATTTTTGGATGATTTTTGGCAGGACAAATGCCATTTTTTTGAGGGAACTGGTTTGATCATACAACCTTTGTTATATACTTGAAATTACGAAAGAATGAAATTCTTGTATCATCTATTAAAATTGGGAAACGTAACGTGACGTAATGTTATCTTTGGCCTCTGACACTTTGCCTCTGTCAGGCAGATAGGAAACAATTCTGGAATCCATTTTGCAAAGCATTCCAACAATAACTAACTCAGAAAAAAACCGTCTCAATAGATGTCACTGCGATGTTTGGCACACTCCATGCAAACGTCTCGAAAAAATTCCGCAATTAAATACGATCAACACTGTACAATAGTGGAGTATGGAAATAGCTTACTCAAGCGAGCACTATGAAACACCTCGTACAGCAACAATTAGAAGCATCACGGGGCATACTGCTCAGTAGCTTTCATTTGAATGGTTAAATATAAGGATTTCACCCACAGACTCAAACGAAAAGATAGAACCACCTCGTACAGAATAAGAAACATGTTCAGCAGCTTTCATTTGAATGGTCACACTTAATTAAGGATATGATTTCACCCATAGATTCGAAAGTAAGAGCCTTGGACAACATAGTGCCATCAGATCAGCCCTAATGGTCCAATTAAGAATCACAGTCTTAAAAGTTAGAATCACCTTGTGCAGCATAATAAACATCATCTCCAAGTATTGCTCAGTAGCTTTCATATTTGACTGCATGGTCATAAAATACTGAGGTTATCATCCAGACTAAAACGTTGCAAACAGCACAAACGCACCTCGGTGCCTCTACGATGATTTTAGAAGAATAGTTACACATGATACAAGTCGTCACTATATAGACAGATGGACTACCGTCAAATTATAATGGGTTATTCTATAAGCAGCAAGGTCGCATTAAAACTCAACAAAGTAACAGCCTCGTCCAAAGCCAGGCTGAAAATTTCTTGATTACTAACCAAATAAAAAATTGCAGACTAGACACAAGATTACAAATAGTAAACTGTTACACTTTGCATTAAAAACTATGGTTTGTGGTAAATGACACAAATTAACAACTTGTTAGAAAGTCTTGAGCTCACCTATTTCACTATTTTCACGCTTCTGCAAAGAAGAGATAAATGTTATCTTTCTCAGGGCTCTTTGATCGCTTCGGATGGGCAAGAGATGCACTTTGCAGAATACTCCACCGGGTCGATGTCTTCTTGTACAGACCTCCTGTTAGCTTTATCAGTTCTCAATAATATATAATAGGAAGATTTAGACCGGTGTCGATTTCACATTCCATTTATAGCTTAACAGAGGGATTATCCCCGCCTTATTTTTGAATGACACGTACGAAAGCAAGTGTTAATGCACATAAAGATTTTGCATTGGGATTAAACTCTTCCAGTGTCATAATTTTCTTTTCATTTTTGAAGCAAGATTGATGAAGGACCTCAAATCTGCTTCCAAAGTGAGGGAAATCCGGCCTCGATTTTCATCACAACTTGTCAACAGTCATTTTACCTTAAGGCTGCTTAGTCTAAACAAGAATTTACTTAGGTTCCATTCCGGGCTCTCCATGCTTAGACTCGGTGTCATGTTGAGGTTCATAGTCTTGCCGGCTCAGCTTCAACAGAATTTTTTTTTCTCCTTCTACTTTGAACATTATTGCTTTCATTTTAAAAACTTCGGCCTTTCCTTGAATAGTTTGATTTGATTTGCTTAGTTTCACGAATATTAATTACTCGCACAGTACTAGCACACTTGACATATCACTAAAATTAATTTGCGACCTCATCTTGACACATAAGTTGCAGAATTTTTGAAGATTTAATCACTGCTGACAACAAGGTCACTTTCAAATACATTTTTCACACGATCACCAAACTGCATTACGTTGATAAGAAAAAAAGATTTCTTTTCTATAGCCTTGGGATTTGCATCGAGTCAATTAGTTTGAACTTCCGTTCAGTTCCTTTCAAACATTTTAGAAAAAAAACACTGTATAATGTCAAGTTCATTAATTTGTTTTCAGCGTTGTAAACTTTCGACTGAAACTTACCGGAATAGTTTTGTTAAATTCTTAATATGGACTTGTGGTTCAAATGGATAAGAAAAATGTATAAAATCAGTAAGCATTTCTACTAGTACTTTAGTGAGAGAAGGTGACAAACCCCGGGTGACAAACCAATCAATCAAATACAAAACCAATTATGTTTTGCAACAATAATCATCTTACGCGGGGTAAGCCTTATTTATTCCTTGCGCTGTTTATACCGATATGGACTTTTTCCAATAGATCTCTGCGAAAGAATGAATGATCGATGTTACTTTACTTTTCGTAAAACGGAGAAATTTCGTTTGCGGTGCATGTGTGAGCATGTTTTCGAACATCGTCTTACTGGGGCTTGTTGAATGCGTGTTACTATATTAGCCTCGCCTTGCTTATCAACCCGACAAACTTTGATTTGAATGCCAGAACGTAATTCAGCTCTTAAGGCCTTGCATATCTCTGCTAAGTAATGGAATGATTGCTCTTCAACTTCACCCATCAGGAACTTTGCTATTTAAGAACAAAATGCTTCGGAGGATTGCTCACCGATGGCCCTTCTGATGGGGTTTGGACCTGTCTCTAAGCAAAACTATAAAATGTAGGTCCCCGCAAACATGTTTCTCAATGTTTTCAGGGATTATTTGTGGGTTTTATATTATCTTTGAATTCAGCTCTGTTTGAACTATTCGAAACAGGGATTCCGCTAAAGAAAATGATGTAACGATGAAAGTGCAAGGATTTTTTCAATTTAATTCTCATGTTTTTCATTCATTTAGGGGAGTTCGATCGAACGTGCAGTTCACTGATCAGTCCATATATCTGAGAAGTTATCCTTACCATAGAATCCCTTTATCAACGCCGCTTGATTTCTCAATACGTGCTATCCAATTCTCAGTCCCTCTGAGACTGGAGCACGTTCTCAAATGGGCAACTTACGTACACGGTTAAAGCCGGAGGTCCGTTGAGTTTGAACAGCTGGATTAAAGAGACGCAGTGACTGCATGTTTAATGAATTATTCCATGAACGTGCCTTGTTAATGACAGTCCAGTTCAATCCTAACAAGAGCGAATGGAATGCCGGGAGTGTTTCATTAAATTGTAGTAACATTCGAACGATCTGACGCGTGCACATTTCGGCTTCCTACACTGACAACTCTTGGGCAAGGCTCGATCATACGGCATATGTCAGAGCTGATAACCGAAAGTAACGAGCCTACCACAGGAAACGCCGATATGGAAGGTTGAAAATGTAATAATTAAACGATATATTTTCGATTAAAAAAAAAAAAACACGTTTGGATCTTCTCTACCAAAGTTTGGAGCGCAGAATACTTGCATAGTTTTATTCGTTTGACCAAAAAGGTTAATTTTAGCAGTGAGTAGTTGATGTTGGGATTCGGGCCGGATATTCGAAAAAATCCTCGTGCTCCATCGAAATAGTCGAACCTACGAGTGACCCTCTTTTTGTCGCAACCGAAGACACAACTGCAGTTATCAGGAAAACTAACTTTTAAATACGAGGACACCAATGAAGAATTCACGAGCTGATGTCACTGTTAATAAAAGCTGACTTTTTCCACTTTCAAAGTAACTAGTAATAGTTTTCACTACTTAACGTCTGCCCCCGTCTAAGATGATACAGATGGCAGTTGAGTGTTTTCCACAGAATTAATATGTGCTGCACATTGTGATGTGGTTAGGATGTGGCTAGGACGCTTGTCTTGAGATCCGGAGTTCCCGGGCTGAAGACTCGTTCTGACCATGCAGTCGTTGAATTTGATCCTGGTAGTCCCTGGTTCAACTTCTCAGCCGCACTTGTAAATAGCCAACTGGTTCGCCTTCGGCCAGTTGGGATTCTTAACAGTTGTTGTTGTTGTTCCTACGTTCAGTCGTTTCGTTGATTGTGTTTCATTGGCCCTGAAAAGCCCCTATGGGAAGTGGTCAATTAAAAATAATATGATTTTGAAAAATGTATTCATATTATTTTATATGTAGTTGGGTAGGTAAATGAAAGTGAAAGGTATACAAGAGGGATGGATGGGCAACAACAAAAAGCATTTATTTTTAGTTTCCAACAACGTTTATTTGATACGTAATCAATTGAAAAGCAATTTACGTAATTTTGGAAAATTCCTTGAAAATTGATAGTAAGGTAAAAAAGAGACAGGAACATTCAATGACTAGAAGGCAACATTTCGTTCATCTTTCGTCGTCATCTTTTTGATCCATGTGCTTCTTTCCACGTTACCTTACACGTTACAAAATTCTCTTATATATTCGGATCGCTGATTATTATTACCTGTGAATAACTGTTGTAAAAATGATCGGAGATTGTTTGAAAATGTTGACACTGAGACTGTGCTTTTGCTTTCTAAGGTTGCATCTAGCAGTTTGTGGCCGAGTCTGTCGTCCCTGTTTCTGATTTCATTTGTGTCTGACAAATCGTCGTCCCTGTTTATGATTTGTGACCCAGGCAACAATTATCATTTTCTGTCAGATACTGTAATGTTTTATTTTCAAAGTAAAAGGAATCGCTGTAAATATTCGAAAATTACTCACCTTCAACCTTCGATCCTTGTGACTTTTGTGTCGTGACTCAAGTTACCCAGAACACCTCGCGAACGCGGTGAACAATACCGATACCACCTTGCGCGCTCGGTTGGGCAAATCGAGATTACTTTGCCCTATACAATATCTACAATTTACATATTAATTTACATAATTTCCCTTTTTACGCGGGGGCTTCTAGGTTGCCTCCTCAAGTTTTCGCCTCTGGGCCTCTGGGCCTCTGGGCCTCTGCAGGGGCAATAAATATTTGAGTATTTCGAAAATAAATGAAAGAAGAACTGGGAGTGGATTTACAGTCTTACTAATTATCTATAGAAAAGCGCTTGTGGGATTACTATTAAAGGTTTTTCGGAATTTTTTTTTTTATAAATACGAAATTTAACTGAAACGTGATGAAGGTTAGTTAAATCTTTCAAAACATTGAGATTTTAAATTAATCGAGACTAAACCTTTGGTTGCATTGAAATACATTTAATATCTTACGTAGATTTGAGTGCTAGATTTGCCCATTGCAGGGAAAACCATGTGTTACATTCTTAACGATTAGGCGTTCTCTGCTGTAAACCGTTTCAAATAATACCCGCACGACAAGTATAAGACAACTTAGTCGTAACCAGCCTTCAGTTGTCTTCAGTCACCAAATAAAACAGTGGATAATATACATTAGTATGTACAAAAAGAATAGATAGCGTTGAATGAAGGCGCTCTCTGATTCCGAATATCCTTTTGAGGCTATTCACCTGCGAGCAACACGCGCGGGACTTGCGCTCGAAAATGTTGTAATCGTTGCAAGAATAAATGAGTTAAAATCATCTTTTTGTGCTATATTGTCTTTGTTTTAGTGTATAGTAAAACAACTATTCACGTACCTCAGTGTCGGTACCTTGGCTATTGCAGGTGACCTTGCCGTCGTTTGCTGCTCGGTAAGTAATATCCACCATTATTAAATTCTCAACCTCGGATAATGCATTTCGCGTGCTCTGATTGGTTCACTCAATCTCGGTTATCAGCTCATATACCTTAGTTTGACCTTATATGGTAAATGATTGCGCTAA
>NC_090878.1:16512388-16554888 GCF_036669935.1 Montipora foliosa | reverse complement strand
ATGGTACTTAGCACTGAAACATTCAACCAATCAGTTGGCACTGAATATTCGGAAGCTGTGAACGCTCGTTACACGTTTCAACTCTTATGGGTTTCTGGTAATACGCATTAATTTTATTTGTACTCTAATCAATATGTCTTCCATATGGTACGCATGGAATTTTCAAGGCTTCTAAGGTTTGCGCATGTGCTTTCAAACAGGATGATATGACAAAAGGAATAACGCATTACCCTTTAAACCTTGTAAAGGTTTCCTTTAAAAACTTGAACAGATTATTCTTACCCATCGTTAATCCGAAAAACAGGCGCTTTTGCTCGCTTTGTCAATCTCAATATTCCGTGATTTGTCATACAAGGAATATGCGCGGCTCGATATGTTGTGTAATTGCCTTGGATCATCACACCACCTTGAGAGGACCCTCGCTTAATTAAAATATCGAAAAAATATTCATCGATCTGTAAATGACGAGCGAATGTGCAAGGCACTGTACAACTTTATTAACCGGCCAGTCATATTACACGGAATCCTCGCTTTGTGCACCCATAAGTAAGGTCTCTGAATCGAAATCACAGGAGATCGTGTTTCTGCAGTCTGAACTCAGTGAACCTCCTCCGGATTCGATTTATCGATCGCGAAGATCTGGTGGGTAAGACAAACTGAAGCGCAGCGAGCCAAAATAAGTAAGAAGACAGACACTGAAAACTAAAATTAACAAATAATGCAAATCAAGTCAGAGCTTGAGATACTGAAATGCGATCGTTTTCGGAAAGTTTCTTTTTTATTCTTTCACCAGAGTTACGAAAACAGCGTTTTCAAAAAATTCCCGCTGGATGTTCACAGCGAAATTGGCAGTTTTTTTAATTTTCAGTGAGAAAGTCATTGGCCCTGCCTATTGAATGAGATACTGATTAAGGCAAAACAATTTCTGGTTCATTAGTACAATATTACGGCCGGAAAAACAAATCAGTATTCTCAAAAAGTATGAAAATAATACAGCGAGGTTAAGTTTGTTTTTCAATGAAATCATTTTATTTATGAGGGGAAGATGACTATCCCCAAATAATTTGATCTCAATGCCAAATTACTCGCATCGCATTAGAGTCATTTTATAAAACTGTATCTTCATTATTATGCTAAGCTTACTTCTCTTCTTCGTCTGCATATTTTGAAATAAATGTCCATTGATGATTAGGAAATGGCAGCAAAAATAGAGAACCCCAGGCGAATGGTTCATAATACAGTATAAGCTGTTGAAAATGGTATAACTTATCCAGGTTATGAATCAGCTACGTGTTTTTGTGACATTTTGGGTGGGGGCTCAACCTCAGTTTTTGTGTGTGAAAATCAAGACTTTGGAACGACGCAAACATTGTAATAATCTGATGTAGACTTCATCGCGGTGCGCTCTGCATATAATGATTATTTCACAATTATCCGAATTTCTTTTCTTATAAAACAACCTTCATGTTAAATACAAACGCAATGCACTTTCGCCGGACTACAGTTTAGATAAGGCTCGGTGAGGAAGCAGGGAAGATTACTGTGCCAGATAAATTCCGAATAATTCCTTTGTTGACTTTGTTGAACGCAGGATTATACAGATAAAAGCGTTAATTAAAACCTACGCTCTCGGAGGGAATACAATTTAGTTTAACGTTGTCTAAACTCAAATCATGCAATGCGAATTTGAAGACAACTCTATTAGGAGGGGAGCAATCGTTTTCGCACTTCGTTGAAATTTCAACAAAATGCGAAAAACATCTTTCTTTCGAGAAGCATGCATTAATTGTGGTCGAGTTTTTATGATTTTCCATAGCGGCTTTTCCGTGAGTTTTCATTTGATTTACCAACTACAGAGTATTTGAACTTTAATTTAGGATGAAGCCGAGCCAACTGAAACCAGAAGCTCATTAAATTTATGGCATTCTTACCATATCAGAGGTAAACCACGACTTCATGTCCTATCATGGAGTTTCCTGATATCTGGCCTGCTAAAATGACTTTTAGCCGTAACGTTTCGAAAGGTAATATTATTCTAGAGATAACGAACAAGCATCTCTTGACCATCACTATGCATGAGATGTCTAGATTCATTTAGTGCATTCATATACCATCCATAACATTCCTCTGTTTCTCAATTAGATCGGACCCGCTATTCCCTCAGGGGCTTATGCTTTATATAATAGCTAACTAGCTTTATTATATCAAAGGAAAGACCTACTGTTTTGCATTCAGAAAGACAAATACGATAATACCAAAATAAATAACCAACTGAAATTGTAAAACTTTTCATGGTCTTATTTTAATTGCCTTATTATAATAATAACCTGGATATCCAGTTTTAATACTGAGAAAATATCAATTGGGCTCTTTTTTTTTTCTTTCTAATGTTTCGAAAACGTTTCTTTCCCCCTCAAAACGTTGTTTACCACCTTAAAGCGTAAACAGAATAGTCCTTATTGGCAAGAAGCCAAAGTTTGACGAGTCTTGAAACTCATAAAAACAGCTGTTCATTAACATTATTATTCTATGTCCGAAATGTATGCTTTCCCGAATTGCAACATCTTTGCAATAAGAAAGAACCGTTTTCTTCGTTAAAATTGTTCAAAAATCAATACTTTTATTATTGTTCTCGCACGTTATATCATTTTATCCAATACCAAAAGCTTTTGTGTTCCCTTTCTATTGAGTATAAAGCAATTGTTTTTCGTCGTAAATAATTAATGTACCTGTAATTTATAAAACTCTTTTTTAGCTCTAATAACAATATTTATACAGCCTTGTCCACCTTATTTTGACTCCAAAACATGAGTTGATTCGTAATGGTTAATCTTTGAAACAATGCTAGACAAGATGTCTACTGGCCAGGCTGCGCAGAAATCAAAACGCATACGGTTTTGATAAAGTTGGTCACGGATATTAAAAATGACATAGCGCGTACAAGTTTTGCCCACCAGGGAGGGAAAGATAGCTTTCGAAGCAGAAGTTTACCCTTCGCATAAGTCTATTTCATAAGGTCTAGAGCAACAGTTCATTTGATAGTGGCTCCATTAAATTCATGGAAATACAGAAAGTAAATTGTCGTCGGAAAACTGAAAAAGATGGATAGGGCCGAGGACGTTGTGGGAAGGGTTTCTGTCAACAGAGGCTAAGCAGTGCATTACACGGGACCGACATTTCTTACTTTCCTGTGTTCTTGAAGAAAGCACCAGAACATGCCGAGCGCATGGGATGTTAAATTCATGACTGCAAAAAAGTCTGCTCTTACCTTTGAATGCACTTGTCCTTTAAACCAGTTTCCACCTGGCTTCCAACTGCCTTGCAAAACGAGCTACGAAGCAAACAGCCCCATCAAGAGACCATAGTTTTTCAGACAACACTTCTAAACAGAGCTCTTTTGGTTGGATCAATTCTTTCGTGCAATCCGAAGGTTTTTTTTTTATACAAGAGGCAGAATATAATTTCCGGCCCTTGGCACAAAGGTATAGAGACTGTATTATAGAAACAAAACAACTTGTGGGTTGTCACGGATAAATTATTAACGTAAAGTTTGGAAGGAGTATTTGACAGAATCGATGCAATTTTGAGTTCAATCGAGTTAGAAAATTGCGTTGATTATGTCTCGTATGCCATCTGCGAGGAGCTTTTTAAAATTACATTCTGAGGTTAGATAAATCGGTTGATTTGAAAGTACCAATATCATAAACAATTAGCAGCGTTAACGGCTCATTATTCGCCGGCCTTGTTTGGTTTTACAACTATATTCCTCACCAAATACATTGTCCAAAATTATGAATAATTAACAATCATTTGTTGCAAGCAAAAAAGACACATGAAATATTTTACACCTCCATTAGCGTTTTATAACAGATATAGACCATGATAAAGTTGCTCTTTTGTTCTAAGGCAGGTTTTGAAAGAATGAGCAGTGATTGAACAATGACCGTCGACTCTAGCAATTTTGACGCCTTGATAAGTACACACTTGTAAGCTTTCGGCGTGGAAATCTTATCACCTAGGTTACTGTAAAAGCAAAGTCTTGAAACAACTATTCACTGCAAGGTTATAGCATAGTTAATGGATGGGAATGGTTAGGAAGCTCGGCAAACATCAAAGGACCAAACAAAGATGCCAAGATTTGGGTTGGAAAGTCCACGACCGTGCACAATCTTTTGTTTTGCGCTCATACACTATGCATGAATTACGTAACCAACACGTTTCTATTGGTTAGTTCCTCAGTAGGGAGTAAACAACGATTGTGGTTTGTGCACGGTCAAGGCCAAAAAAGAGAACAAAAACCTACAACAAAGAAAGTTGTCGGGTTTCATAACCATTCCCCTCTATTAACTATGGTTATAGAAGAAATCTCAACCAAATTTGCTGGCGAACAAAGCACTGTGGCGTACTGGTCAAGATAGACACTCATTTGGGGACAGACCATTGCATCATGGTGTTGTGATCTATATTCTCCGTGGACTACCTCTTAAGTAGAATTTTCTTTTCCTTTCAAAATCTTTTAATTTCTTGATTCATAGATGATTGCCATTTTCGCACCTTTCAGCAAAATCTGGGTTTGTCCTCAGACATCAGGCGATTCGCACCTTTTTGACCTTTTCGCTCCGAACAATTCGCTCTCTCGCGGTGCATCTGACTTTTCTGAAAGAACGCCATTGAATAGCTTAACTGCGAACAGAAGCCCTGAACCATGACTAAAATCAGCTGTTTAGTGCTTTTTTGAAGATGGACAGCGAATATTCAGTGGCTGATTGTCCAGAGGGAGAAAATGTGTAGATGTCACCAGGACTTCTGGATTTAAATGGAAATCAAACAAACTTGTTTTTGGCACTCTATTTTTCGCGTCTCCTTTTGCGTGTCGCGCACGAGCGCGAGTGTATTTCGCGTGCACTCGCGTGTGACGTTTGAAGCCGGCCAAAGCAAGAATTCAAGATTGTTATGATATCAGAGCGGTTGAAAATTCATTTGAAATATACAGTTTATTTATACCGCAAGAAAATCGTCATTCTAGGCATAGTCAGGCACCTGCAGCTGGCATAGTACAGTACAAGGCAATTGCCTCAATATCCTTGATTATCGCTTTTGATATCATACAAATAATTAAAAGCGATCATAATATTTACAATGTATAAAAGATCCAAATAAAGTAATACAGAAGAAAAACACTCTCGATGAAAATTTGGTCAAATATTTTAAATTCAAAATATTTCATTTTTAATAGACGGGAAAAGAATAAGAAAAAAATGCCATTATGATTGTCGAAGTGCAAAACTAAAAGATCAATCATGGAGAGAGAATCAAATTTTAATCTGGCATTACTAGATATTTCAAAAATGCTCTTTGTATTGTATTAGCTGTAGTTTATATTAGGAATTTACAAAAAAAAAAAAAAGTGCCAAAAAAGGGATTCTCAGCATTGCTTATTCTACAATAGTTAATTGAAAGTTGGCCAGAAAATTACATGAGCGCCTTGAGATAACAAGAGTAAGGCATTTTATGGACTTTGACAGAAGAAAAAATTTAAATTATAGTCAAGTACGCAAGTTGGGCCGCATGAAATATTGTATTTTTGATGTTGCGTCAGCTTTGCCAAGTGGTCCCTTGACTTTTGAAGAAAACTCACCAGGCTAGAGAAATCATGGAAAATTTAGAAAATACATTGCTTCTTGTTTCCCTGAGTGTAAGTTTCATTCTCTCTCATTAACAGTTCGTTCAGTGTAAGTCTTGATAAAAATGGCTGACAGCTATTGAATTTGTCAACCGTGCACACAAAATTTTGTTTTGGCTGACTTTGTACGTCACGAGCCTATGTATTAATCATTGAAGTCCGTGGCTTTGCACCCACGTTCACGACGCGCGGGCAATTGCAACCTGTCAAACTCAGTTTATAAATTCAGAGTGGATCAACCATTGAAATAATGTTGTAGTTTTTGCTCAACAAATGTTGAACTGTGGACCGTGTCATTTTGAATGCTAAAATAAGCCTTTCAGCAAGTTGAACGTTATTATTGAACGAATTATATAAATTAAGCAGTAATGAAAGAGACAAGCTCTACTGAATTCAACAAGCAACATGGCGGCTATGACGTAGCCGCCATGTTGCTTAGCTTTGGGGACAGACCATTGCATCATGGTGTTGTGATCTATATTCTCCGTGGACTACCTCTTAAGTAGAATTTTCTTTTCCTTTCAAAATCTTTTAATTTCTTGATTCATAGATGATTGCCATTTTCGCACCTTTCAGCAAAATCTGGGTTTGTCCTCAGACATCAGGCGATTCGCACCTTTTTGACCTTTTCGCTCCGAACAATTCGCTCTCTCGCGGTGCATCTGACTTTTCTGAAAGAACGCCATTGAATAGCTTAACTGCGAACAGAAGCCCTGAACCATGACTAAAATCAGCTGTTTAGTGCTTTTTTGAAGATGGACAGCGAATATTCAGTGGCTGATTGTCCAGAGGGAGAAAATGTGTAGATGTCACCAGGACTTCCGGATTTAAATGGAAATCAAACAAACTTGTTTTTGGCACTCTATTTTTCGCGTCTCCTTTTTGCTCAACAAATGTTGAACTGTGGACCGTGTCATTTTGAATGCTAAAATAAGCCTTTCAGCAAGTTGAACGTTATTATTGAACGAATTATATAAATTAAGCAGTAATGAAAGAGACAAGCTCTACTGAATTCAACAAGCAACATGGCGGCTATGACGTAGCCGCCATGTTGCTTAGCTTTGGGGACAGACCATTGCATCAAGCTGCCATGTTGCTTAGCTTGTTGAATTCAGTAGAGCTTGTCTCTATCATTACTGCTTAATTTATATGACAAGGTTTAGACTCGATCGGGTGAAGTTAACCTTCAACTAACAAAGAGCAACGTGATAGATTATTGGGGACCGTTAGCAAGTTAGGCAGCACGTCAAATATGGAATCCACAGTTTCATATCTAAACATCTAAATGTGATCGTGAAAAAAATGGCTATGGGTCACTTTTTCTTCTTCTTCAGATTTTTGAAAGTGTGTTAGCTTAACACCTGCCTGGCAAATTTTTGAGCTTTGATGTTTATCCGAAAGCTGTTTACTTTGAGTGTAAGTTTTGGATTTCACGGTCTGCCATTACTCAAGTTCAAAATTGACCAACTGGACCTCGGAGGATTGGACCTAGGGAAAGTGACGTCCTTCACTCAGTAAATTTCAGCGTGCAAACGCAGTTATTATGTATGCACAATCTGAAAGCCCGAAACTCCCGTGCTGCATATTAATTCAGTCGCGTTACGTAGTCTTTGACGTCATTTTCCCCTCGATCCATCTCTCTCCGGATTTAAAGTTAGTAATAGCGGACCATTAATAGGAAAATTCCAGTTAAGGAGGCTCCAACCAGCTCAACGCTTTCATAGGACGCTCTTCAATTAGAAGGATCGGCACCATAACGTTGTATCATGTATTAGCGATATTGTGGTACCAAATGAAACACGAATTAATGCTGAACAAGATATAGTCATTATTGTGACGTAATATGTCACCGTGGCAACGGGTAAGCCTTGTAAAAACAGCCTTTATTTTGTGTTTAGTTGCTTATATCTCGAACCAGCCATTTTTTATTTCTGAAAAGCAGTCAGAAGGGCAAGATGAAACTTCCTGCAAAGTTTAAAAAAATTGTCTTGTGGATTCAGAGTCACCTTAATTTTGCGATTTCATAAAGGTAGCTCTGGATCCTCCGGACAGAATTTTTTAAACTTTGCCGAAAGTCTCATCGTGGCCTTCTAAGCACTTTTCAGAATCAAAAAAGGGGGTCACCGAGTTCGTTTTTGAGATATGAGCAACTAAACCCAAAATATAGCGTATTTTTGCTGGGCTTTCCCGTTGTCACGGTAACGTATTACATCACAATAATGATCACATCTTGTTTGGAAATGATCAGAGTCTCATGTGGTACCATAACATTGCTGTTATGTGATACAGTGTTGTAGCGTCATTCGATCTAAACTGAGAGTCTTCTTAGTGTTGAAACCCTTTCGAGCCTCCTTAAATGAAGAAGTCACTGTGTCTTTTTGAAATTAAGGCATACTTTAAATCCAAAGAATAAAAAAGATTTGATTTTTTTTATCATAGTCCCATTTTAATAACTTAAAGACAATTTTTGTAGTATCGGCAACTGCGCACGCTCAAGTGTGTATTTCGCACAAATACCGACTTGTATGCTCCACATGGAAGACAAAATGCCTGTTAATGTCTAATATAAATGACTTATCTAACTTTTAAGTGAACAGAAGGAAGGAATCTGTTTCATACAGTCCAGAGGCCCTCTCTTTTCTGAAGCTAGCTCCGGAATACAAGCCATCCGCGGGTCGAAATCTCGAGGTGGATCATCATGATACGGCGTTCTGGCAACGCGTCCCGCCTCCCGAGCGTGTCCCGTGGCAAAACCAGGGCAGAACATGCATATCGCATGTGAGCAAAAACTCGTCTGAATACGAATGTGCTCAATAAAAGCCAATTATGATGTATAATCAAAATAATAATTGAGAATAAAGCCATATAAAAGAGAATGCCTGAATTTATATATAAAGCAAAGATTACAATTAATATTAGCTTGTCCTGCAAGTAGCTACGAAGCTAATCATGGCTGGAGAGGACCATAACACAAAAAGGTACCACAATAAAAGTAAAAGCACACTTGAAGCACACACTAGAGGAATGTTGCCTCTGTGATCCCCGATTGGGTCTCCGTCGCATCGGGGAAGACAGGTAATGTTGTATTGACCTGGTCAGTTGCTAAGAACGCTTTTGCAGTGGACACTAGTCATTTTACATACACGGCTGGTGGTAAAGCGCTTGCCTTATCCTTTGTTGTCTCACGTCTTACGGTCCTTTGTCTTACTGGGCAGTAGCTGTCTACTAATACCGCATTGCATCTTCGTCATTTTTGGGAGCATTTCAGATGGTAGTGTAGCCAAAAATTTTAAGGGCGGTGCCTACTAATTCAAATCTATTTTTGCCCCAGTTTATGATTATGCAGGAAACGTAGATCTAAACAAGTGTTATTGAAATCCAAAAATGAAGATTGGGGGTAACCAAGCATTTTTCAAAGATAATTGATGAATAATACTTGTAAAAATCTCTAAAATACAAATCGATGTATGGCGTTATTTCTCAAATTGAAGCTTAATTATCTCTCAAAAATGCATGGTTACCCCCAATTCTCTTTTTGGATACCTAGAGTATTTACTAAGATCAACTTTCTCCAGATAGTTTTAAACCGCGCAAAAATATCACTCTATTAGTAAGCATCACCGATAGGAAACCCGAGTAGCTCGAGATGCGCAAACGTATGCGCAATAACAATAGTAGGCACCGTTCTTAAATCAGCGAGCCACATACCCGTTTGTGGTACAAGGTAATATGACAATGGATGGGTATTCGCGGCATTTTGTGGCCCATCGACTAACTCGATCTTTTGAGAGACTCCTTTTGCTATATTGCCAAAGTCTTGGGCGTATTGTAGAGCGTTGAAGGTCTCGAGCTTAATTTAAAATGGACGCGGCATGTAGATTCTTTTCTTGTGTTGTTAGTGATGTTTTCATATGGATGTGTTTTTTGTAATCTGCATTAACTAGTGCTAAATTCAGTTAAGAAGGCTGTCTATCCCATTCAACAGAATTCCGATTGATGTTTGGATCTTTTGTGAGACGGTTCCTTGTGGACAAGAGATCATAATCTCTTGTTGTGGACCATTCGTTACCGAGTCTTCCTTAAAACTGGTTGCCTTTTTAAAACTTTATTCATAGTGGATTATATGTACTCATGCACTTCGAAAGCACTTTTTCTGGCGCCATTAATGCAGAAGGAGTTCCTTTGCAAATAATGTCAGAACTGCTGTACAGAATGCCTAGTAAGTGACCAAGGGTTAGGCTCTTCTTCCCTTCCCTTGGAGCGAGAGAGTCTGGGAGAGAAAGACCCTGAGAACGGAGAGCAAGGGAACTAAGGAGACTTTTGTCTGATTGGTTGAAGATTGTGCTTGTACCCAGGCTTTTTGGACACGCGCACGCGCAAAATAACAAACAAAATGGCGGCCGAAGATGTCTTGTTTGAGTACTTGCTCCAGGGATTCTTTATAGCAGCAGCGACGTGTACGCGTTTCGAATGAATTTGATTGAATTTCGACGGAATTTCGGGATGATAAGGCGCACGCGCAACATTAGTCTCCTTTGTTGAGCAGGAGAGTTAAGACGGTATCGAGTTCTCTGAAGTCACTTAAGATTCCAAATATTTCAAAATACTACCAATCCCACTTTTCATAATTTAAGAAAAAACCACGCGGCTAAATACTCTTAATTTTTATCACGGCTAACGATTAATTTTGGTCATTTTCACGCTCAACGGTTAACATTTTTCAACGTTTCACGGATCACGGTTAACCCCGTTGAGACCCTCGAGGATCGGAGATGCGATAGGGTAGTATGGACTTCTTGGAGCGGCATAAATTTACGAATGCGATGAAGGATTGGAATTTTTGCAGTTACTTTAATGACAGTTTTCTCTAACATGTGTTTTAAAAAAAATCAACTGTCAATGGTGACTCCAAGAGGTTTGATGTGGGTAACGTATTCCAGCTGGTTGCGAGGAATAACGTACGGTGTTGGTAGAATTGCTCCATTAATTTAATTAAAGACCATGGCAATTAACCACCAGAAGTCCTTGCAGAACCAGACAGTAAGAAGATCAAGGTTGTTTTGTAAGTTTATTTGTAAGATTCATGAACAAGTACTTGAGAAATACTGTGTGGTATCGTCCACGTCAAAGAGTCAATATTAGGGAGCTTAGGCACGCGCGTTTTTGCGACGCGGACGGAAACAGGAATTGGGCTTTTTTCCCATTTAAATTGTCTTCACACAACCACATTTATATCGCTAAGTATCTTTTCACTATTAGAGACCCTAAGTTTAAAAAGCTGGGAGAGATCCGTATCCTGGCGCGCGAAATATCCGCTTCCGGTTGCCGTCCGCGTCTCAAAAACGCGCGTGCTTAAGATCCCTTTCGGGACTGTTTTCCCTTTTAACTTGTCTTCACACAACCCCATTTATATTGCTAAGTATCTTTTCTCCGTTAGAGATGATTAGTATAAAAATTTGGAAGACACCACTGTCCTGGCACGTGAAATGTTCTCTTCCGGTCTCCGTCCGCGTCTCAAAAACGCGCTTGCTTAAGCTCCCTGATGACGTAAGAGAATGGATCCCCATGCCCCATCATATTTTTTAAAAATCTATTTTTAGTCTGGCAAAGCTATTTTAAGTTCTCGTTCCCAATGCCCCGCATATTTAAAATTTCATTACGTCATTGCAACCGGCCAATCAGTTGCCTCTGCAAAAATGGCCGCGTAGCTAAAATTAGATTTTAAAAACTATCATTGGAAGAGGCCCATTTGTGGGGGATCCGTTCTCTTACTCCATCCTCTCTTGCCCGCGTATAGTCTTAAGGAACTAAATATTTTAAGCAAGAGCCGATACAACGTATATTTGATTTTTAGTGATGTACTATATTTCGGCTGGCCAAACCAGCCTTCTTCAGGTACAATGAGAGTTTACATTGATTTGCTTCTATGTACATATATATATATATAGTAAATGGATGTTGACGTAATACTGGAAAAAATGTGATAAAACATGGCAGTTACAAAGATTTTGAATTCAAATACTAAGAGTCACGGAAAAATAACGGAAATCACTAAAATAATAAACTGAAATCTAATACGTTTCTTCGCGGATATTAAGACCGTTGGGATCAATTGTCCTGCCTTTTAAAATTAAAAAAGCTTCCCTGGCCTTACGGATCGAGTCTCTGTTAGAAAATATTTTTTCGATAGGGATTAATTGCATGTCCTTGGAGATGTTGTGGGGAGAGGAGAGTCTTAAGGAGCACGTAACATGTAAAACGATAGATTGCTTTAGCAAAGACAACGGCGACGGCAAAGAGAACATCACAAATTTGCGTATTTAGTGGGCAAAAGCAATGGCTTTCCACGCCCTGCACGTGCGTTTTTCACTTTTGTTCATTTCATTGCCGTCGTCAGCAAAACAACAACGTGAAATAGCCAAATTTGCGCATTTATTAAGAACGTCAGCGCTTGAGGATAAATTTTCCTTTTCTCCTCTAAATTAAGCGCCGCTGATAACGATTTCATTCCTGAGGAACTGCCACGCCTTTGTCATATTAAAAAAACTTGGAATAGTCGTAAAATGATTACAATAATGTTTTGAGATGACGTTCTCGCTACCGTTCCCGTCGTCGTTGCTAAAGCTCCCTAATTTACGTCGTTCGAGGTAAAGTCGAGAAGAAGGGACCTCAAGATGGAACTCTGGGCGATTCCATGTTTTACCGGTTTCCAGTCAGATCGGTTATCAAATTTGATGTGTTGCTTTTCTTCCGTTAGACGAGATCGTGGAAGTTGTAAAGCGTTTTCAGATACGTAAGATTCCAAATCTAGGAAATATCAATGGTGATTGCTTCATTGCGTTCCTTAGTGTCGTGTCCAGGATTGTTCTTATGTCCTCGTATATTTTAAGAATTGCTGTCCATGAGATAGTTGGGAGAGTTCTCACAACTGGTCAAAAATAACTCTGTCACATATTGTTTAAACTGCCGGCAGTACATGCAACGGGGAGGATAGTTATATGGAAGAGTTCTACTGTCCTTTTTGTGGATTGGAGAAACAATGGAAGTTTTTCAGCCAGAAGGGCAGGTGCTGTTTATTATGAACTCGCTAACACTTCTGTGAAATTAAAGGGAATTGCTGGTTCAGCTAACTTAAGCAGAGGGAGGGGAAGAAGATACCATTACATCTTTTCTCTGACGCAAAGGGAAGCTTTTCGATACTAACCCAAGGTTTGCATGCTACCAGGAAGGTTATAACAACAGTCTTTCAAATTTGTCTTTTTTGTCTCTGCTAGATTGAACAAAAAACATCCCCTATAAGTGTGGTTTAAGAGACGACACGTGTGGTATAAGCCGAAACGATACTATTTTCTCTCCTACACATGCACCACTTGTAGTTCAGTTGGGACCTTGGAGCTGGCATAGACGAGTCGCGGGCCGAAATGTCGTGGTGCATCATTCATCACGGTACAACGCTCTGGCAACGCGTCCAGAGGTACCTCTACTGGTTGCATTTTTGCCCTCCAATATTCAAGGCATGTACAAATTTCCTGAGCTCCAATTCTTACCATATTTGGGATATAATGAGCGAATTCTGATAAGAAATCAAGCCCATGGATCCCCTTGCCCGAATGTTGCACAAAGGGAACCAAACAATTTAATCATTTCCAAAGAAATTAAAGTTTAAATCAAATAGGGAACTTAAAGGGAACCTCCACTAAAACAACAAAATAACTTTAAACCACAGAACATAATGTTTACAATTGGAATTGCTCAATCTTTTTCCAATGAAAGTGTTTGTATCCGAGAAAAATAATTTCCAAAAACGCTTATTTTGGCTTTCAAATTTCCCGGGCGCCGCCATCTTGAATAATTGTGACGTAACTTGGTTGCCCTATTGTTCCAGAACAATCGCTCTTTGTATCAGAACAATAGGGCAACCAAGTTACGTCACGATTATTCAAGATGGCGGCGCCCGGGAAATTTGAAAGCCAAAATAGGCGTTTTTGGAAATTATTTTTCTCGAATACAAACGCTTTCATTGGAAAAAGATTGAGCAATTCCAATTGTAAACATTATGTTCTGTAGTTTAAAGTTATTTTGTTGTTTTAGTGGAGGTTCCCTTTAGGCAACGACAACGGCGACGGCAACGAGAACGTCACAAATTTGCATATTTAGTAGGCAAAAACAATAGCTTTGCACGCCCTGCACGTGTGTTTTTCACTTTTGTCCATTTCTTTGCCGTCGTCAGCAAAACTACAACGTGAAATAGCCAATTTTGAGGTTTTATGGACAACGTCATTACTTGAGGATAAATTTTCATTTTCTGCCCTTAATTGAGCGCCGTTCCTACCAGCGTCATTTTTGAGGAACTACCACACCCCCGTCATATTAAAGAAGTTGAAAGAGTAACGAAACGATTACGATAACGCGAATTTATATTTTGAGATGACGTTCTCGTTGCGGTCGCCGTTGTCGTCGCTTAAGTTCCCAACGCGTACGTCCGATCTTTATCAATGTGCGCCTTGCTTAGAAGCGGTATCGATTCAAAGAATAATAAACTCCAAGTTGTCAATCAACATACCAATCAAAATCCCATCCTTTTGTGTAATTAGCTTCAGCTTCTTTCACGTCTCATTTCTTAATGAATTTTGTCAGACAATGAAACGCGCCAAATGCCGCCTTCTTTCCTGAAGTCTTGCACGTCCGACTAAAATTCCTGATTCTTAGAAATTTCCAGTTACAATAGGCCGATATTCGATATTCATGCATGGCTACGAGACTGTACGGTCAATTTCCACGGCTCACTTCTGGTTTCTTTGTCTCACAAGTTTCAAGGGAGATTTCTAAACAAAAGAATATTCAAATTTAACCATAAAGCCACATAGCCATGTGTGAATATTGATAAATCGAACGTGGCCTAGTCAGTAATAAAAACGGTAAGTTAGTAAACTTGCTAGGTAAGAATAAGTTAAAATAAATCAGCTATTTGTCGCTCCACCGTCTTGTACCTTCGTATTTTTAATCCTAAAGCAGAGGCTCGCAAGCACTAGAATTAATCTGTCGACATGAGCTTGATAGATTTGTCAAGAAGAAAGAGTTTTTATCATCATACCTTTCATCTATTACTAGTTCTAGTTTGTTAAAGAGGCAAAGAGTTCACGGTAATGATAGCTGGGGGCTTTCAAAACACTTTCGGCTCGATTTTCTTTGAGATATCGATACTGAAAGAGGAAAAGTCAGCAAAGCTCATCTTACGTCTGTAGAAAAAGGAAAACTCCCGATTTGGAAGAGGGATTTGGAAAAGTTTTGGAGAGCCTACGGTAGTCTTGGGAATCGGGAGTTTTATAATTGACATGCAAGGAGAAAAGCAACTTAAATGACGAAACATTCATCCCATATTAAAAATGAAAAAAAAAGAAAAAAAAAAAAAGTGAACAGCTGGTTTGGACATCTGAGTCTGTAGGTTTTGGAGATCCACTTTGAAGAATTGAAATCATTCTTCGGCGCAGGAGATCGATTTAGGTGCGCGGCGGTAGACTGACTCTTTCTTGTTAACAGGGCTGTGTGTTCAAAAAGGCAAGGGATTAGACGCACTGCGCTGATGCGGATTTCAATGAGGGTCACCTTTGCTCTTCTCCTCAACTTCAACATCACAAGTGTCTCGAACGTCCCTAATTGTCCTTTAATTGCTTCTCCTCAAGTAACGATAAACAGCCACATTTGCAATAGGCTAAAAATAACGCTAACCTTTACCTTCACCTTATTGTTGGAAATAGTAGCAAAGGCTGTCAAAATTGGGCGTGCATTATGTCCATTCGAAATATGGGGACTGAGATAGCCAAACACGTTTTTGGTCAATTCCTTGTTGTTTGTTGGAATATTCTTCTTTTACTGTGTTATTAGTCTGGTTCAGTTTAGTTTACTAGTTTACTCCTTCAATTTGACTTTTGTCTGCTTTGCTGTTATGTGGAGTGTCATCGATCAGTAGTCCATTCAGAAGATTACGCCAAGCCGAGCACATTACTCAAGGAAAGGCCAGACCATAACACTGGGAACTCCACGGCCTACTCTTTTCGACTAGTGTGTGGGATCTTTCACCTCCCACAGAGTTTATGAACAAGGGTTTTGATACGGAGCCTACGGTTTATGGTCCTTATCAGAGAAGACTTGACAGTCTTGGTGTTGGTCCGGCCGAAGTCAAACTCAACCTCCCGCGTGGCAATCCGAGTTCTATTTAAAGCTTTCCGGCGAAAGCTCAGGAAGAGTTTACTATTTCTTTCCGCAGGAACATACGCCCTAAATTTCCCTTTCCAGTTTTTTTTTTTTATAACACAGACGAATGAAGACAAGCTGAGCTGACTTGATTCTCTGTCGATAATACCGAAGCATTTGAGGCGCAAATAAACGTGAAACCTTATAGCTTGATTCAAGATCAATTTGCAATCCTAGCCGTAATCGATTTTTACCTCAAAGACGAGAAAACAGACATGGGCGGATTAATTTTTTTAATCACAAAACCCAAACATTTGAAATATCGTCGGAAAGTTGAAACAACCATGGTTTAAGCTCTGCCGTAGGTCAAATTTCAAAAGTTCCACGGTACGGAGACACTTACGCAGTGTACTGAAAATCGAGTTTAAATTTGATTTAGAGTAGCGAGAGCAATTGAGGTAAGAAGTTCAAGTATTTCTTTACTGCCACTACACTTTAAATTTCAGGTAAGATACTCTTTCGCTCTCATTAGCAGTTGTGGACATAAAAAAACTGATCTGTTTGTTTTCCTAACCTTCCGCTCTGCTGGAAATAACAACGCCTTCGTTTGTCGATTTATCGACCTCTTGTTGCAGAGAAATACTAAAAATCCCTTTCGGTACTGGCCTAGTCCTTATAAAACGGAATTTATTACTTAATCCTTAGCACACTCCTGCCACAGTTCGTCATTTCTTAATCGCGGGACATTTTTTTAAACCCTGTATTTGTTGCTGTAGTTATCTTCTGCTCCAAATGACCTGACATTAAATTTCTCTCTGCGGTACAGGTCCCTTTTCTGGACTATGTAAACTCCAATAAGCTAGGATCAGAACGTCGACTCATTCACGTTGACTCTATCGATTAGGCCCTCATATAATTTTGTTTTCGCGGAAGGCTGGTTGCTCAGTCCCTAACACATTTTGTGTTTTAAAAGTTGTTTCTGGAAGTAAGAGCTAATGGCGACTCAAGTACTGCAAGTGTTACAATTTTGCCATAAAACAAAGAGAAGTGAATTACTAACCTTTTTAGTTGCAAGAAGCAGAAATACAGCATTTTATCAGTTTCGTTTGGTATTTTCTCTTTGACATTCTCACTTAAATAGATCCTTAACTGTAATGTGGCCGAATTTGGAAAACGACACCCCTTCACATCGACCAAGGACACGTTCGAAGGCTTGAACCAAAACTGTTTTTAAATGTCATGGAATGTTCAGCTCATTTTCCAAACGCACTTCTAAATGATCGAAAAAATCCCTCTTGCCTGATATCGAATGCCCTGCATGCATGTTCAAACACAAGCATTTCGCCAGCAAAATTGACTTCAAATACCAGAAAAATCTTTGAATTTTTCTCCAAGCACAGTAAAACGCCAAAGGTTTCCTCCTCTAGCAAAACCTTGAATGTTTCATGGGCTACTCCATGATAATCCAAGTATTCACTGCACAGACAAACTCAGTCACAGATATTCATATGCTTACGAACGCTCCTTGTAAAGACGAGTATTTTGCCAGAAAAAAAATTTAGTTTTAACGCCAAAGAATCTTCGAGCATTTCTTTGTTTAACCATAGCAAATAAATAAAATGCACCACTCCTTAATCCCAGTATAATTACGTTCGGTGCTTCACTGCCTAGACAAACTCAGTCACAGATATTAATATAGTTTCCAAATACTCTTTCTAAACGCAGGTATTCCACCAGAAAAGTTGAGTTTAAACGCCAAAGAATCTTCGAGCATTTCTTTGCTTAAGCATAGCAAATAAATAAAATGCGCCACTCCCTAATCCCAGTATAATTACGTTCGGTGCTTCACTGCCTAGACAAACTCAGTCACAGGTATTAATATGGTTTTCGAATACTCTTTCTAAACGCAGGTATTCCACCAGGAAAATTGAGTTTAAACGCCAAAGAATCTTCGAGCATTTGTTTAAGCACAGCAAATACAAAATACAAAAAAGAAATCATCCTTTGGAATGCGACACTCCATAACCCGAGAGTTACAGTCGGCGAGACAATTCACATACTGATATTAATATCAAGATCTGACCTTAACATATGGTTATTGTAAGGTCTCCAGAAATCCAGAAAACGCAATAACGAATTATCACGAACTAAATCCTTTAATTTGAATTGTACGATTTATTTCATGGCGGGTTAACTAAGTGGATGCGTAGTTCAATCCAAGATTTTGAAAGTTGCTCTGAGACCAAAAGGAGGTGTTTATGAAGAAGCTGTGCCTGGTGCTGTGTCGGCTAGGGGTGAAACGAGAAAATTTGGTTTATGTAACGAAAGGATAAAGGTAAAATAATCACCGTAAAACTGATTTGAGTGTTGACGTTTCGAGTGTTGGTCCTTAAGCAAGGACGCTTACGGCTTCTGGAAAGACAACGAAACGAAGCAAAACAACGATTGCTTAAGAAAGGAAAAATTCTCGTGTTGCACGTGCAGAACTGATTTCCGTGCATTTCTTTGCCGTACTCCAAAAAGCCACAGCGTGAAATCGCCCAATTTTAGTTCTGACGACAACGTGAGCATAAAAACAACGAAACATTCATTTTTTATTGTTACATTAACACCCATCCAGTCACAGGATAGTTCTCCCCCGGGGGGGGGGGGGGGTACTGCCATATATGGGCTATATAGGTATGTGCCGCTGTGAAGGGTATGGTTTTCAAGCAGTTTACTCTAGCATAGGGTATATAAATCAGAGCGTTTGGGTCTAGAATAGGGTATCATTTTTCACGAAACTGACCAGTCGCTTGAAGATTTTATCAAGACTAAGGAAACCAGAAATTCCCTCTCAAAAATATTAAAAAGTCGAGTCGGCAAAGTTTAAATTTGCGCAACTCAGCCTCAACAGTGTCGATAAATGGCTATCATGAGAAACTTCTGGATATTATTAACTCTCAAGTATCGGTATTTAGACGGAAATCGGTGGGAGTTTACTCTAGTATAGGGTAGCAAAATTCAGCTGAACTAGCTCTGGTATAGGCTAAGGGTTCCAGGGTCCCAGCGGCACATCCCCACCCAGAAATTCCTAAAGTACCCCCCCCGGGAGTTCTCCCATATATATTGACCAACGCTCACAAGATAAAATAAACGCTAAATACTGAAATACTTGCGATAGTGCTAAGTTATATTTTGGAGAGGTGTTTTTGTTGACTTTCATGGTTTACGTCGTCATTGATTAAACTCCCGATTATATAGAAGCCCTTTCGCTCGGACACCCGAAGAGCTAACGCTCCGAACGGTAAGCCCACAAATCTCTCTCAAGGTTATTGACTTAACTTTATCAAATCGTTTGATGAAACAACATTTTCGTATTTCATTCATAAAAAGAACTGAAATACTGACAAGAGGCAGTTTTTGTGATAATTATTTATCCCATATCCGCCCATGACATGACTTTCTTATGCTATGTGGTCAATTGACTGAATAACGAGCTCAGGTGTAAGATGTAGAAGTCGTAGAAAATTGGTAGTAAAATCTAGTCTTTTGAAAGCTCATTGACGCCTTGGCAAAGCAAGTCTCTACTGTAAAATCTTTTGGTGTACATGTTGACGAAGAAGACGACTGGGGTTGGGTCGACTGGGAAAGTCAGCCGTAACTTTGTGAGCGCACTCTTTAATCTTCGAACGAATAGCATCAATCACCGCGCACCGGTCATGACTCAGTTGGTTGAGCACCGGGCTGCCATGCGGGAGGTCGTGATTTCGACTCCGGCTGGACCAACACTCAGGGTCTTTAAATAACTGAGGAACCCGCACACCATTTATAAAGAATAGGGCATGGAGTTCCCGGTGTTTTGGTATGTCTTCTGTGGTGTATCATTGTTAACGTTGGTAGGGTAAATGCTCGGAGATACTAGCTCGACATCTAGCTACTCTAAAATCCTAGGACCCTTACTGTTGGCAATGAGGATAGATCGGCATTGTTTTCATGTCTGACCTATTACATTCTTACTTCACAGTTCTGAAGACCGAGGGCATTCATTGCATGGGCAAGTATTTATAGAAACCGCCTTCTATTAACGCTATAGGTCACATAACACCAAGTTTGTCGAAGTCTCCCACTCTGTCGGTGCTTAAAGTGTAGTATTTTTACCTTGTTAAACTGCAGAGCTATTCTCGCAAATTTATTCCTGAGTATATAAATTCTCGAAAAAAAAAATATATTGCTTATCCAAACACCGAAACTATTCAGCGATGATTATCGAGCGAGGTAAAACAATGAAATATTACTGTGGACCAAAAAGTCTAAATAACTGCGAGATCTGATAGATCTGTTAGATGCCTCCATTGTAGCAAATGTATGAAAAAAGGGCGAGACACTATTAACCTTATGTCGGGACCTTTACTGTCTTCCGAGTCTGTTTTTTTTTTTGTTTCCGAGAAGCCGTAAGCCCGAGCTGCTTTGTAGAGTCGCGTAATGGCACCACTCGATTGGTTTCCTTCCCAGCATAATTATATTTGTAGACTTCAAATTGTACTTGGACTTCAAGTGTTGGTGTAAAGCTCGCCATTCTTTTTTCTGGCTTCAGCATAAAACTTCTTCAGTACATATGCATTCGCCAACTTGTCCTTCGCGTCGATGACACGAGTGACTCTTCGTCTACCTTTCTTTCCTTGAGATACTTTCGAAATACGTTGAAATTTTGTTCCTTTCTCAGTATTCTCACTATTCTTTCGATCAACTAAAGATGTCGAATCATTCTCTGACAGCTCGGGGAACCGATCTGCCATTTTCTCACAAGAGCGTGATTTCAATTGCGCATGAGCAGAATATTATTTGCAGCAAAACACTTATTTGTAGGCAGTTGTTTGCAGGTCACGTGGTGGGCTCTCGGCCAATGAAAAAGAAGGACAAAATACATCGAATGATAAATTGAGTTGTCCAGTGGATAATGATTGATCCGGTGGCTATCCACCCTTCGAAACAATTGGAGCCAGATCTGCATAGCAGTGTACTGTTCCACGGAATTTTGTTACAGACTGCAGATTTAAATTCAGCATCTCCGAAGTAAGTACAAATATAAGAATTTTAACAAATTATAAATAATTGTAAACAGTTTTATTAGATCTGATCATTTTATTGTAACCACACCGTACGCCCCTTTGGGGACCTCAGCCTTTAGATGTAATTATCGAATTTGACGGAGCAAACGTGTATAAATAACGTTAATGTTTTACTTACTTACTTACTTACTTACTTGCCTACTCACCGTAAGACAAACAGAGCCAGTCAAATTCAACTAGTTCATTTTAAAGAGATCCGCAAGGTTCGTATCCAGAGGTCTCAACCGACGGAAACAAATACAGAATAAAAGTCACGGACACATGAATGTGATGCTGGAAAAAGGGAGATTCAATCAAGTTCTTGTTCACAGCAAGGGAAACGGATCGATTCAGTTTAACTGAGTTGGCGAATTCACCGTATCATTGCCACAAATAGGCAACTCTACATGTAACCCATTGATTAAAACTGGCATAGACACCCTTTATATAAACAATCCCTGCTTTTATCCATTCCATTTATATATTTTAAACATAGAGCTCAGTCTTACCAATGTCTAGTCTATTTTAATTAACTTTATGCCCTCTTAATACCAGTTATACTTCCAGCACTCTGAAAGCTATGAACTATAAAAACCATGAAAGCTATCAACGTAGCTTTTCATTGCAACCACTTGAGAGATGTAGATTGTAGAAACATTTAAATTGATCATTTCTATTCGACACTAACAATACACTCGTAGGAAAGATAATGACATTGAACAACTTTGAATGACCTTAATTAAAGTGACAATTGATAATTATATTGTCCCAAAGCTGCCCTTGTCATTTATGAAACGGTGTGAGAAACCTTACTGATAAGACCATTTGCTACAATCGTAGAACAAAACAAAAGAAACCATATACCTGCAACATCCAAGGCCAAACCGTCAAAGTGTATAGAAGAAACTGGTTTCCCCAAAGTTTCATCCTGAACACTACAGGCTTACGTAACTTTATAATACTTACAAAACTGATTTTCGATTTCCAATCAGTGCACTTTACTTGATTCATTGGATTTGAAAATTGCTGACAATAAAACTGGATGCACAATACCTCCAACGTATTTCTTGGGTTTTGAGCTTGAAAAAAGAGGGAATTTTACAGAGTAAACTCGTTGTTCCGCAATTTTGTTGTCCGTCGAACCTTCTTACTTATTTTATGAGCAAACTGTTGAGTAGCAAAAATTCTAGCTAATTTTACCACGAGGCAAAAAGCGAAATCTCGAACACGAAAATTTGGTTTTCTTGAACTACACCTTTGCTTTTCGATAAAAGCAAACCTTTATCTTTAACAACTGCAGTTATTCTAGCAATGTAAATCGGTTCAATTTGGCGCCAAAATGATCTGTTAGCGAGATCCCTTCACTGGGTCATTGGCCTTCCCCTAAGAAAAGAAGCTCTTCACCGTTTGACTGAATTGGTTTACTACCAACGTGATTTCATATTTTTCCAATCTTTACTTGCAGCATCTCAGTCATGTTATCGAGTATTTTGCATAAAAACACGCATTTCGAATTCATAAATAGGTTAGACACATAGGAAACAGAGATATAAATTTGAAAGATTAACGGAAGGCATTGGCTGTAGATTGAAGGAGTTCCCAATGCTACCAGCAAATTTGGGCGGCTTCGCTCTAAATGCTTTAGAAATATTTCATTGAAGAAAAATCGATTTGAAAATTACAACATAAAAGTGAAAATCACGAATTGTAGAAATACAAGTCGGGTCCACAATGAGGCTGGATTAAAGTACTTAGGTCCTTAGTTCTAACAATTTTCTTCAAATTTCATAAGGTTGGTAACCTGCGGATTTTCTGTGGTATATGTATTTTGGCCCATATTTGCGGTCCCATGCAGGTGCTTGATGGATTGTCAGTTTCCATTTTCCACCGTGTTAAAACGAGGAGTGGGAAATGTAATCAAGTGAAGCTATGATCTTCGCAGTTATGAACGCAATTTTTACAATTGCGTAGAGAAGCCTGAAAAATTTAGGACTTCAACGGGGTTTGAACCCGTGAACTCGCGATTCCGGTGCGACGCTCTAACCAACTGAGCTATGAAGCCACTGACGTTGAGAGCTGGTCATTTGTCGGTTCTAATGGTCCCGTGAGGAATGAATCAATGATGAAATGGTATATGAAATGAATCATATATGAACTGCGGATATGAAATCAAGTGAAGCTATGATCTTCGCAGTTATGAACGCAATTTTTACAATTGCGTAGAGAAGCCTGAAAAATTTAGGACTTCAACGGGGTTTGAACCCGTGACCTCGCGATTCCGGTGCGACGCTCTAACCAACTGAGGGTTTAGTCATGTGGCTTGAAAACATCACTGAGCTATGTATTGAGGACATAAATTGTCTTTCAGCCCAAACATATATTGCATTTTCGCTTAATTTTTAAAACTGATAATCAAGGAATTATGACTCTCGATCCAGGTACAGAATGCCAGGGATAATCAATATATAATACGAAGCGATGGATATTAGTTTTAAATTAGACGAAACCAAGCAAACTCAAAATAATCTCATTTGATTCAAGACAACTGGAATTCAAAATTTAGACGCTTAGAATTTCGGGTTACTCACCTTTAAGTCGCATTGTCTGGAGTTTAAAATTCTCCCACTGTTCACTGAACAAAGTCGTGAAATCCTTTTATCTAAGCTCCAAATTTAATCCCTGTGATATTATTTCTGTAACTTTTGATCTCGAGGTAGATGCCAGGGATTGTTAAAAACTACTACAATAAAAGAAATGATAGGAAACCTGCTTTACAAAGAAGCCGTGTATAAAAGCAAAATAAGACTTACATAAGACTACTATTAAAACCATAGTTCTTCAACTTAAGAGAGAACGACTGTCGAATATCCAAGGGCAGACTATTCCACAGTACAGCTGCGCTATAGGACAGACCTCTTTTATAATAATTGGTGCGGGGCTGAGGGATGGCAAGCGTACAGTCACTAGTAGGTTTTAAGTTAAAGTATCGGAACGGAAGACAAAGTACTGACTAAAATAGTCCGGAACCATTTTATTTACAACCTTATACATCAAAATTTGATTTATCAACAAGGCGTTGACGGTCCAGTTGAACCCAGTTTATCATCCGCAACAGTTCATCAGTACTGCGCTTGTAATTTTAAAACGTTATGACGCGTGCAGCTCGCTCGATATTGCAATTTTTGTAACTTTTGAGAAAGACTCTTAGAACTGGATATCTCCACTCCAAGCTACTGTAATGGAGATGTGGTTGCCATGGACTAGTGAATTGTAAATGGAGAGTAGAGTCTTATATGGGACCGAGCATATTACGTTTAATGGCGCTTATACCAGAAGCAATCTTTTTAGAAAGCTCGTTGATATGACACTCCCAAGTAAGATTTTCGTCAACATGTACACCAAAGGATTTTACAGTAGAGACTTGCTTTATCAGAAACTGGTTAATTGTGGCAATGGGATTTGCTGTAAAATGTAATAACCTTTTTGCTTGGAACCAATCAGTACGTATCCAGTCTTTGTCTTATTTAAAGTTAGTTTGTTGGCTGCAAGCCACAGACGAATTTTCTCCAGATCAAGATTAAATAATACAAATATTTATTTCATCAACATCGCTACCAGCAAAAGTAATACTAACTCTGATCATCGGCGTACATCCTTAATTAAACATGCATCAGAAATTTCTTGGTTATTGGAATCCACAGAAGTAGAGGGTAAAATTTGATATTCCAAGTTCCCCTAATGTTTAACAATAGGGAGCCTTTGCGACGACGATGGTAACGAGAACGTCGTCGTTAAATGAGAATTCGCGTTATTGAAATCGCTTCCCGATTCTTCCAAGCATCATGTTATAACGTGACTGAGGTGTAGCAAATCCTCAAGAGATAAACTAATATGAACGGCGCTCAATTTAGGGACGAAAATGAAAATTTATCCTCAAGAGCTGATGTTCTCTCTAAAACCTCCAATTTTGTCATTTAAGCCTGACATACGCAAGCGCAGTTTGCTCCGGAAAAATACTCGCTGGAAAATGGGACGAGCAACGTTTCCAAAATGACGGACGAAGAAGAAATGTCCCTCCTACTATTATTCATCCTGCTTTATTGTAATTCTTTCGCAGAAGGCTAGCAAGGTTGAACCATTCAAGATGTGACGTCACCTCATTAGGTTTGATGAAAACAATTCCTATAAATAGTGCATTAGTACGATACAGACATTTTGCGATGCCAATCGACCGAAGCTTCCAGGCTTTGATCTAATTGCCATACAATAAACTGAAGACCACCTAGTCTGTTTTATCAGATCGGCAGGGTTCGCCGATTCCTTCCTTCTTCTTGGATTGAATTCATTTAAACAAGATCGTTATCAGAAGGAAGGCAAAGGAGTCCAAGATGCGAAAAAATATTTTGTCATTCCAAAAGACTCTATGGCGCTTTCCAAGGCATTGTAAACACTGCTATCAAGACTTGTCATTAGAACAAACAACTTTGACGGACTCTTAGCCAAAACACAAGAACAGCACATCACGTCACGCAGGAGTATCACTTCATATCTACCATGTGTTTAGCTCACTAAAAAGACGGAACCGCCAAATTAATAGTAGAAATATTTTCATCTAAAAATGATGATGGATGATTCGTTACAACCTTTCGTCTTAACTACGAATTACGAGAGATTACCTAACATTTCGTGATAAAAACGATGAAACGTTGTTGACAAAACCAATATATTTATATATCGGTCTACAACTGTTATCCGGTGAAAAATCCTTTTTACGCAGAAGAGAAGAAATTAGCTCCGTTCACATTAATCATTAAATTAACACTAAACTTTGGTTTAGGAATATAAATGCTATTTCAGGTTTTTAACTTAAAAAGAAGGGTTTATTGCAGTGAGACCTTTTATAGTATGTGTTGTTCACATGAAGCGAGGATCGATCAACATTACACAAACTTTTAGTCTTGAAAAAATGTCCACTGAACAGTGTGACGTAAATGACTGCATGTTCTTTCGATATTTGATAATTTTGAATAGATACCGAAGTTCTCTTAGATTGTCAGAAATATTTGGCACAGTAACAAAGAAAGCAATAAGAAAGGTTTCTTTCTTGAGCATAAAAAAAATCCTGAAAAAAGAGCCTGTTGATTTTCAGTACTGGGATATCGTAAAGTTAAATGTGGCAAAAGATCATATGAGTAGACAAGAGTGGACTCTTGGTGTAAACAACAAAACGAAAGAGAATTCCATAAGGGTGACACTGAAACAAAGTTGGCGCCATCGTGACGAGAGCATTATGGGCCTTTTACCAATGTGGCCCAGTTTCTTGACTGACGACATTTCTCGGGGTTCAGTTTGTTTAGTTCTTTATTTTAGTCCGAGAGGCTTTTCTCCGCGAGGTCATTTGGTTTTCCTTCTCTCATCGAAACCATGATTACCCGGAACAACTTTACGGGCGGCGACTCAGATGAAATCACCCTAGCTGAAAAAAAGTTACTCTCTCAAGCTTTATTTTATTTGTACCCAATCAAGTGTTATTCCATGGATTTCTTACCTTCAAATGAACAATTGCCTAAGAATCGTGGCTTAAAATAATAGAAGACAACAATTTACTATCAGTTTGACGATGAATTTTCTGCAGCTTTTTCTCGCAATTGAGTCCAAAGTAAATTAACGTTCACGTCTTACACTGCATTGAGTGCAATCCAACTTTTGCTGTTTAATCCAGTTTTTTCTCCTAGTCGGATCAGTGCCCGAAGCCGGATCAACCAGTCCGCTAGTATCTGTCTGTAGTCCGAGTCCATAGTCCGCAGTCCAGTTTTTACAATAACCATTTGTGCACTAAGCGAGTTACTGACAGACTACCGATTCGAGTCGTAACAATTCTCGTTTCTTGGTACGCTTTGAGGCGTATCAGCGAGGTCTTGTAAATTTCGTGCTTGACAGATTGGTAAGAAAAGATTGGAAAGAAAAAAAAAAACTGTGGCAGTTCATGCTTGCAGAGTGACATCAATGTGGGTGGGCAGGCATGAAAGCTCGTTTGCATGGACTTATCAGTGCAGTGTCGACAAAATTATACTTAAACCTGATAATTTTAACAAATGGAACATCAAGCATGAAACGCTGAATCAAGAAGATGCTAGAGATAGCGGTGATTACACCAGTCGACTCGTCTGAAGCAAACAGCTAGATGTCACGTTCCCCTGAAAAAATAAGCTTTTAAGTCTCCGAGATTTAAATTACAAATCTCATTTTATGATTTGTTTTTATAACAACTTAAACTTGAAGCTGCAGAGTGGAAACGCCCTCCTTTTTTTATTAAAGAGAGTTCGGAGAAAGACACTAACATTAAATAACATTCTGACTTGTTCTTTAAACAACCCCGGCCAAGTGCTGAGAAATATGGCAGGGGTTCTGCGGTCGAAAGAATTTTCCATGCCCTTGTCTGAAGGTAGCCAATGTCGCAATCGTGAGATCAATCCACAAAGTAAAATGGTCCTGTTTCGATATCGGTGCCGTAATGTCTAATTCAATTACGATATAATTGAAATAAGTACTTTTTTGGGTTGCTAGTGGATTAAGTAGTGAATCACAGAGTAAAAACACCCACAAATCAAATTAAATCAAGTAAAATCACATTATGTTGGAATTACGAAGAGAAACACGTTTTTAAGCAGGACCACGAGCATTGGTGGAATGCCATTGTCACGTCACTGGCTCACTCTTACCCGTTTCTCTCTCGGTTCTGTATCGGAAGTATCCTGATGGTGTGTAAAACCACATTGCCCAAGGCGCAAGGGCCTTCAGTCCAGTGAGATTCTACGCGATCCAAATCTCGTATAAATCTCACCCTGTTTGCACAGATGCAGCTAAATACAGGAATTGCACCGGCCCATGATTATCTTGGGTTCGACTTTGGTATCTGAAGGGTTTTTGGACATCTCCTGATAATCATGACGTCAAATTAAATGGCGCTGAGTCAAGCACCGATTTTTAAACGGTTAGCTTTCAATATACTGTGATCACTAAGTTTATTTTAGATACTTGAAAATCTGTATCTTTAGTAACAGTTGCCTTTATAGTCTGGTTGTCGTTAACAAGCGAGAATTGAAAGGTTGATCAAATAGTGAAGGAATATCTGTGTATCTGCTTGGTTTTTGTTATGTTGGTCCTTGCTGCTACAGTTCAGTTGTGATGTTTATTATTGATTCCTCCACGCGATAGACATCTTATCAAAGTTCTTCTGCTTTCTGTTAATTCGAAAATGGTGAAAGTATAGAGCGTACTTCATGTAAGCAAAGCGTGACTAGTGCAGTTCCTGGATGTGATCGTCAAAAGTGTTCGCACGATGTCCACCATGTTCATTTGCCGGAAACAAGACGCTGGCTGCGAGCACGGTAATCGTCACCCGGCGGCCAGCGATTTTTTACAGGAAGTTTTCCGAACGAGAGAACACAGTACCGTTTAGTGGTAAGTCCATTGAACTTTCATGCCTTGCGAATCCACAGTACTTGGAGTGCGGTTTCACTGCAAATAAATACGACGAACGCAGCTTATCTTGTACGATAGTAAAGAATTCCTCTAGACACTGTGAAGGAATTGGGAAGATGACATCTAGTGTCAATTAACCAATCAGTACGCTTTCGTCCCTAGAGGCCGCGGTCCTTTTGTCCAGCTGAAGGACGGCTCTTTCGCCGCAGCTTCAGAAATTTAAAGCATTTGTCGTTGTTTTAAAGGGGACGGCAAAAAAAAAAAAAAAAAAAAAAAAAAAGGTTGCGAAGAAGGTTCGCGTAGATGGTTATGGTTAAATCAATTATTTTGGAGGTTTTAAGCCTCAGCAACCTCTTCATTTAAAACCCCTATTGTCGGTGCTGACGAAAGAGAATTTCGACCTTCAGTGACAAATTTGTATACATGTGCGTAATTAGGAGAATACGCATTTCGTTCATTGCGTTGCGACGGAGCAGGACGCATCATAATCATGTCGTTTTACGAATTTCCAAAATATGTTTGGCGGGTATCGATCATGATGCCATGCGATTTCAGGGTTTGGACCCCATCCTGGACTGACTGGCTGACGGGCACACATCACCTCGATCTGATGTGATTTTGATTCTGTTATGTCTCGACATCGGGTTCGTATTACAATACCCGTATGCCCGAATCAAAGCAGTAAAAATTCCCCGTATTTCCACGTGCCCTACAGTTGTGCGTGTAAGTATCCCTTGCAAATATGACTAAAACTACTTATTTGAACACCAGAAAGCTATTTAGTGGTATTCTTTGTAGGAAACAGACGCTGCAATTTACCCCTGCGCGGTAATTCCTGCCGGCAACGATGCCGAGTTGTGATTTGTCAACTCAGCTGCTTTTCACAGGAGATTCACGTTCTCTCTGAAAGTCCACTTTTCCTGAATATTTCTGGACAATCAGTACAATAAAAAAATATATTTTTTACTGGACATCGAACACACTTTACTAATCCATGATTACTACTAGACAGTCTTTAAATATTTTCACTTGATGCCCATTCTTGTACCCAGAGTCCACTTTTCTTTTGGTCAGCACCAAGATCGCGGACTCTGGCCATAGCCAAAAATATGCACCGTACGTCGGTAGTGGTATAATGTTGTATCCATTGACAACCGTTATTGTTTCAAATTTCTGAGAATGCGCAGAAGTCCGTGATTCGTGGATTTCCTGCTTTGGTTATGGCCAGAGTTCGTGTTCTTGGTGCTGACCAAAAGAAAAGCAGACTCTGGGGACGAGAATGACTTAATATCAAATTTCCGAGAATGCGCAGAAGATCCGGAAGTCTGTGATTCGTGGACTTCCTGCTTTGGTTATGGCCCGAGTTCGTGTTCTTGGTGCTGACCAAAAGAAAAGCGGACTCTGGGGACAAGAATGACTAAATGTAACGGTGGCCATGATGAAAGGAAAAAAATGCAGGGGCCCTGAAAAAAGTTATTGTGCGAGTTTTATGCAAATAATCCAATATGGCTGCTTGCGTGGGAAACGATTGATACTGAGCTAACTTTATGTCATTAGGCGAAGGCCTCCAGCATGGAATAGAAACTGAAACTTCAATTATTAGCGTCTCATTGAGGACTTACAAGGTGATGAAATATAAAGAGCGAGCTTTAAGGGCATAATGCGAGGAGAGGAAGTCCGGCAAAAACAGGATGAATTAACCACTGGCTACCCATAGCTTGGTGTATGAAAAAAACTCGGCATTGTTAATCGGTTATGACCATACTCGAATGACACCTACATAGAATTAAAATAGTATTCTGCACAATTAATCCGAACCAAACTTAAGTGAAATCCATTCCGCCTTCCGGATTCCAATGATAATAGCTCTTTCGCTGAATTCAAACAGATTCCATTGAACTAGGATATTTCAAACAAATTAAGCAAGGAAATCAAGCAATTTAATTTACATAAAGACGCACAGCGCGCAGATACAAATATAACTTTATTAGGGTACCCGTACGGGAATCTTCCGACCTAATTTACAATGTTAAACTAATCGATACTAGGCTACGATAACTTACAATAAATAATAACCTACTGAGGTAAAAAACCTAACATAACATGAAAATAGATTAATTTACTAAGCAGTCGTTACTGAGATGACTTCTCAGGTTACGTTTAATGCAGAGATTGCGCAATTTGCGCAACTCGGCAAGCGTGGCAGAGAATTCCACGTGTCTGCGCCACGATACTGGAACGACTTTTGGGCGAGCGCTGTGTAGCACTTACCGTGGAAAAGATTAAGATCGTTCCTAGAGTTATAGCTATGAACCTGGGACCTCTTCTGAAACCTATTTACTAAAGACCTAGGTGCCTGATTAGTCTTTTATTTGAACATCTGAACGGCGTCTCGAACTCTAACAGCCTCTCACACTGGAAGTAGCTTCACCTCTTTGAGAGTGGGTTTTATGTCTTCAAATTTCTTCTTCCCGGATAACAAACGGGCTGCAAAGTTCTGCTCATGTTGCGGTTAGGTTAGGGTTTACTTTAGAAATGTTAGATTTACTAGAACCTGACCATAATCATGAACAACAAAATAACGTAGTAAAAACGAATGAGTTTATAACAATGAAAAAAAATTGTTTTATCAAACAAGTGACGAATTCTGCTGATCTTTGCCACAATAGTTTGCCTATCAGTTCACTTGCCAAAGTGCTGGTGTGCTCATTAAAGAATAGATGCTTATCCACTCTCACACCAAGGTCTTTCCCTGAGTCAACAACACCAGTTCCTTTCCTTTCCTAAAAATGACAAAGACGGAATAGATGTTTGCGCCAGCATTCTGTTGGAGGGTCTTGGACCCAAACACACAGAACTTTGTTTTGTCAGAGTTAATAAGGAATCAGTTTTCGCAGCACCAAGAAGCAACTCGATTCAAATCCTCTCGAAGGTCTTCAAGTCCTCTTTGAACTTCCTTATTAGAAAATTAGATCGCACAATGATGATATGAGTAGACTGAAATGTTCTCCTTCTTAGCACTGAACGCTATTTAATAGCAGTGTTGCAAAAAAAAAAAGGCATCATCATTGAGGTTGTGCTTATAATATGTATTTTGGTACTGGATGTTTGGAGAGCGCGAAACAAACGTTGGAGCTTTGCGGGCTTATAATTCGTCCCCCCCCCCCCCCCCCCCCACCCCTTCGAAAGTAACATTTTATTCAAAGGTTGCGTAAATAACAAAATATTCGAGAACATGTCGAAGTACTTAAGTACTTTAGTACGTTGGCCATTGACACCACAGTAAACAGCATAGATACGTTGCTCCATCTGCTCGTCCTACAATTGGGAAAACATCTACGACAATTGAAGAACTTTAATCAAGAGGACGCCGTTGTCACGATGTGCCAAGAACACAATGACACGACTTCATTCTTAACCTCTCGAGAATACGGCGCAGTGAAAGGGCGTTGGTCAATTCCGGTAGACGTGATACGCTCGAGTTTACACGAGTGATTGATGTTTGCTCCAAGGAATTCACGTCAACTTGAAAAAGAAGATTTGAGAAAGAGCAGCCGGATTTAGCCAGAATTGGCATGAGACCAGACAATCGAGCATAAAAGAAAAGGCTTACCAATTTAATTGTTAAATACAATAGAAGTATCTACTTTCGAGGTGGCGGGTTTTCGCAAGGAAAGGCATTTGTCACTTTGAGCCCACAGAAAGGAAATTCTAGTGATGATATTTCTAGATGACTCAGCTGCGGGAGATAACTGCAGGCGAATTATTTCTCAATTGAAGAAATGGAAAAATAAATTCTTTCTCTCCATGATTTCTTTTCAAATACGTTAAAGGCATTTATCCGAGGTGACATGAGTTTCCTTTGGTGATTTTGTCCAACACGACTGGCTAGATCCCTGTGGACAAGCATTTTTTAAAACCTCTGCCTGTCATAGTTGCTAACTTTCAAGGGGTGGGGCTAGAGGGTGAAGCCAGGACGCTGGTTTTGTTTCTATTTAGATGAAGAGTCTGTGTTGTTTTTTCATTAACATAACAGAACAAAGTGCGACGACAGGTAAACGAATTGCATGGAATAATAATAGTATCTCAATTTATCACTAAAACGTATTTCAAGAAGGTCGCCTTCAAGGCGCCCCACCAATAACACTGAAGATTGACATCTGCAAACATGACTTGGACAATTTGGCATTCTCCTTGTTAATAATTGTAGCCCGGAATACATACACTACGATAAGAATCTTCGCTTTTCATTTCTGCGTCGACAACAAATTTCGTCAAAATTTGACCAACATTATAGAAATGTTTGTGTTGTTCCAGAGGTGAGGCATTTGGTATCCCACAAAGACTCGTGACCTTGCCATTCTTGAGCCCAACAACTACCGAGAAGTGCTGTTTGTGACAAGAGATGTCTTCATTCTATGACATTTTTTTGTCTCAAGTTAAAGCGGTGTCACGATTTTTCTCACAATTCGCAATTGATTTAATGAGAATGTACACTAGATTTTTGTTGAGATTAGCCTAATTGATGAGATTGCCGATAAGATAGCTCGCTTTTGAGTTAATTGCTGGTCTGGTTTTCACCATCAATTTGTGCGTTACGTTTTTTTCTCACGGAAAATAATGTAGGTGTTGGGTACTTGTGCGGTCAAATGTTATCTATAGCATCCTCATGGCCAACATTGTGGCTTGCCATTCGCCAACAATCCTGTTACGTCCAGAACTTCCTTTGACGCCATTCAATGACCGAGTAATTCTTCAAACAGATGCTTGTTGTCGGAAGTGATCCACTGCTTAGATAGCAAGTAAAAACTAACAAAAACGCGTGGCTTTGAATGTATAAGTTCACGTCGCAAGGTCGAATTAAAATAAACAATCAGTTTTTAAAACCGAACTCTCGTCGAAACAATCAGAAACTCGAGAGTCCGAGCATTTGAACCGTGAAAAACATGTTTCGTAGTTAAAAGGTATTCGAGCTTTCGAAGAGATTAATTGTGTAGGCAGCATGTGAACAAGTGCTACACAAGCCCTAACGTTTAATTCACAGAACTTCCCTTAAATGAAGTAATGCCTTGGGATGTTGTTGACCACGCTTTTCGACTCCAATGCCGTCCACTTGAATAACATTTTAGCTTTCTGTCTTGCCAATCGATCAAGTTCAAGTTGATTAATCCGAGGGGTGTGTCGTTCAACTTCTTGTCTCCGTGTGTGGTCCTCTGGGATAAGTAAACACAATCGCCTCCTCCGACCCCATATGACATCCAGGGATTTCATAAGATCACATCAGAAACACTAAACAAGGCATCGAGTTCAATTCACAGCTCGGCGTCTCGTGAAAAAAAAGACCTTGCACATCGTCAACAGTATCAAGACAATTTAGTTTGTTTCTTAGATTCGACAAGTGTCACAGATGAGGGGAGAACTCCTTCTTCGTCAAATCAGGCTGTTCGCTGTGCTTTGGTTACTAAACTACCAGGGCGTCTCAGAATTTAGCGAAGCCAAAACTTTGGTGAGTATAGGACGTTTGTTGTGTGGAATGTATCATTATTGCGTATGTCTTAGCTAAGTGGTAAAGGCATGCAACTCAGAAAAGAAAGGCTCGGAATGTTTGTGGGTGGATTAGCGCCGGGTTCGCCATGCCTCTTCGACTAACTAGCGGCAAGGTCTGCAAAGATCATCACGCGCAGTTCTCTTCTTTAGAGAGGATGTATTCTCTTTCTACAAACTTGAAAAACAGAGACCTTGTTGAAAGAGGCCTTAACTCTGTAACGCTTATCGAGCGATACACACAGTGTACTTGTTCAGATAATCTTTTTGCCTTGCCACCCTTTGATCGGCACCACAAAGTATACGACAAGAACTGGAGCTGCTGAAACACTTAACACCTGCGTTAATCAAACGGTTCGTTATTCGTTTTTTATTTGTATTTATGTTTAAAATGAAATGAGACCAATGGAAATGAAGCGGTCCATTTTCACGTTGGAGCCGATATGGTGAGATCAACATGGAGTTAACTGCAACATTCAAAACTCGCCAAGCAGAAAAAAATGAATTCATTCTTTAGTAAGTGATTGGACTCTTTATGTGATCTTTTGGGGAAGAAGAAGAAGAATAGTTTCTGGTAGCCTGAGCCTGAGTATCTGGGCGAATTGAAGAGAAGAATAGTGGTATTCACTTTCCATAAATTCAGTCATTCGGTCATACCACATCATCTAAAGGGGAGGGCAGTTTTTTTTTGGGGGGGGGGGGGGTTTGTACACACATGCAAATTCTTCGCTTCTTGTATTTGAAGACTTTAAACTGAATGAAACATAAAATACAAGAAAACGAAGATGTAATTTTCACAAAGTCGCTCAATCTCGTCTCCTGAGTGCAAACGGCTATACTGATGATGGGCTCAGATGAGTCTCTTGCTCAGTGCCTCCTAATTCCATTTCTACAGCTTGATAGTTCATTGCGGCATCCAGTATGTATATATTTAGCTCGAGGTAGGGAGTTTTTAACATTACAAGTTAAACAAAACGAGGATTTAAGCAATTAATAGGAACCATATGTATCTCTGCAAGCAATCGAGAATCTTGACGCACGGCATGCAACTGATTCCTTCGGATTAGAGATTCCCAGAATATAGAAAAGCCTTTGACATTTACAATCAGGACTTAAGACTTGCCGGAAGAGAGCGACAGAAAAAGAGAGAGAGAGACAGCTTGGATGGAAGACTTGTTTATTTTTAACGGAGCTGCTTCATTGTTAACTTACTCTCAAACAAAGATAACATATTGTCTTGTAGCACCACGCCATCCTTGGGCCCAGGGTATCGAATGGCTAAGTGACTGCTGTGAAGAAATCTAGAGAGATTCAGATATACATACTTCTGTCTCCGTTCTCTCATGCCTGACATGTATTTCCTCATATTTGCCTCATTAAATCAAGCATGCCTTGGATATGCTGTCTTTTTCATCGACCGACTGATTAGATTAAGCATCCTCTCTTCAGCGTCTTCTTTCCCATCGGAGGCAATTCATTCATGTGAAGATGATTAGGGGCGAGTTTAACAATTTTAATTGCAGACCATTTTGAAACTTCTGTGAAACTCCAGTAAACGATTCGTTTTATCGAAAGGAAACTCTTCAAAGGACTCTAACGACGGACTCTGTTAAAGCAAATATCGAAGGACAGCACAGTTTGATCCTGTAATTTTTATTACTGCAATTGTGCTTCAGCTTGGACACGAGTCGCTGCAGGAGACAAAAGTAAAGTTTAAATTAAATTCTTAAAACTTTTATATGGCTTTTGAATTGGCAATGGTTTGATGGAATTCGTTCCTTAACCTCAAAATTTGGCTGTTTCCGGTCGGTTCCATACTGGTGATATCACACGGTGCTCGCAAGATTTAGACAACTTACAACGAAATTTCATCTTGAAAAAATTGGACAAGGTCCATCGTCAGTTCTACGTCTTGCATGCAAATGTTAATGCTTGCATTTTACAAAAAAAAAACATGGTATTTCTTATTCTTGGATTGAGAACTTACCTTATAAAGAGATTCTTCGTATAAAAACGAGATATGTTGAAAGGAAAAAGGGGACGTCTTTGAATCATGTCCCGTGTTTTGCTTGACTTTTCTAGTGACGGAAGTGATATTCGCATAAGTTTGATCCTTTCCTCTCGGGAGTAAAAAGCAACTGTTATATCAATATTGTACTTTTGTTTCGAAGGCGACTGTGAATTTATAATCTCAGTGGGGTCTAGACGCTTGCCGGAAGAGAGCGACAGAAAAAGAGAGAGAGAGACAGCTTGGATGGAAGACTTGTTTATTTTTAACGGAGCTGCTTCATTGTTAACTTACTCTCAAACAAAGATAACATATTGTCTTGTAGCACCACGCCATCCTTGGGCCCAGGGTATCGAATGGCTAAGTGACTGCTGTGAAGAAATCTAGAGAGATTCAGATATACATACTTCTGTCTCCGTTCTCTCATGCCTGACATGTATTTCCTCATATTTGCCTCATTAAATCAAGCATGCCTTGGATATGCTGTCTTTTTCATCGACCGACTGATTAGATTAAGCATCCTCTCTTCAGCGTCTTCTTTCCCATCGGAAGCAATTCATTCATGTGAAGATGATTAGGGGCGAGTTTAACAATTTTAATTGCAGACCATTTTGAAATTTCTGTGAAACTCCAGTAAACGATTCGTTTTATCGAAAGGAAACTCTTCAAAGGACTCTAACGACGGACTCTGTTAAAGCAAATATCGAAGGACAGCACAGTTTGATCCTGTAATTTTTATTACTGCAATTGTGCTTCAGCTTGGACACGAGTCGCTGCAGGAGACAAAAGTAAAGTTTAAATTAAATTCTTAAAACTTTTGTACGGCTTTTGAAGTGGCAATGGTTTGATGGAATTCGTTCCTTAACCTCAAAATTTGGCTGTTTCCGGTCGGTTCCATACTGGTGATATCACACGGTGCTCGCAAGATTTAGACAACTTACAACGAAATTTCATCTTGAAAAAATTGGACAAGGTCCATCGTCAGTTCTACGTCTTGCATGCAAATGTTAATGCTTGCATTTTACAAAAAAAAAACATGGTATTTCTTATTCTTGGATTGAGAACTTACCTTATAAAGAGATTCTTCGTATAAAAACGAGATATGTTGAAAGGAAAAAGGGGACGTCTTTGAATCATGTCCCGTGTTTTGCTTGACTTTTCTAGTGACGGAAGTGATATTCGCATAAGTTTGATCCTTTCCTCTCGGGAGTAAAAAGCAACTGTTATATCAATATTGTACTTTTGTTTCGAAGGCGACTGTGAATTTATAATCTCAGTGGGGTCTAGACGCTTGCCGGAAGAGAGCGACAGAAAAAGAGAGAGAGAGACAGCTTGGATGGAAGACTTGTTTATTTTTAACGGAGCTGCTTCATTGTTAACTTACTCTCAAACAAAGATAACATATTGTCTTGTAGCACCACGCCATCCTTGGGCCCAGGGTATCGAATGGCTAAGTGACTGCTGTGAAGAAATCTAGAGAGATTCAGATATACATACTTCTGTCTCCGTTCTCTCATGCCTGACATGTATTTCCTCATATTTGCCTCATTAAATCAAGCATGCCTTGGATATGCTGTCTTTTTCATCGACCGACTGATTAGATTAAGCATCCTCTCTTCAGCGTCTTCTTTCCCATCGGAAGCAATTCATTCATGTGAAGATGATTAGGGGCGAGTTTAACAATTTTAATTGCAGACCATTTTGAAATTTCTGTGAAACTCCAGTAAACGATTCGTTTTATCGAAAGGAAACTCTTCAAAGGACTCTAACGACGGACTCTGTTAAAGCAAGTATCGAAGGACAGCACAGTTTGATCCTGTAATTTTTATTACTGCAATTGTGCTTCAGCTTGGACACGAGTCGCTGCAGGAGACAAAAGTAAAGTTTAAATTAAATTCTTAAAACTCTTATACGGCTTTTGAATTGGCAATGGTTTGATGGAATTCGTTCCTTAACCTCAAAATTTGGCTGTTTCCGGTCGGTTCCATACTGGTGATATCACACGGTGCTCGCAAGATTTAGACAACTTACAACGAAATTTCATCTTGAAAAAATTGGACAAGGTCCATCGTCAGTTCTACGTCTTGCATGCAAATGTTAATGCTTGCATTTTACAAAAAAAAAACATGGTATTTCTTATTCTTGGATTGAGAACTTACCTTATAAAGAGATTCTTCGTATAAAAACGAGATATGTTGAAAGGAAAAAGGGGACGTCTTTGAATCATGTCCCGTGTTTTGCTTGACTTTTCTAGTGACGGAAGTGATATTCGCATAAGTTTGATCCTTTCCTCTCGGGAGTAAAAAGCAACTGTTATATCAATATTGTACTTTTGTTTCGAAGGCGACTGTGAATTTATAATCTCAGTGGGGTCTAGTGTGTCCTTGCAGACGCTTTTCGATCGTGCCATCTTTGTCAACTTTATTCCTTACGAAAAAAGATTTAGAGGTATGAAGTTAATTCTGTGGACAAAGCAATGGTTGATGATAAACAGTAAACAGTTACGGGGGGGGGGGGGGGGGGGGGGTTGGGGGGGTATTCGTGTATAACCCGCTGAGATCTCTACTCTGCTCTGAGACGTTTTTCTGCGGGTACTCCGGTTTTCTCGTCTTCTCAAATACCAAAATTTGACTTTGATTTGAGTTAATTTCATTTCAGTATACAGTGTCCCCAATTAATGCCCCAGCGTTGGAATACTTGACACTTATTAAATAAAGTTCATTGTTATTGGAATGACTCATCAAGCAATTTGCAACCGGAACATCTAAGACTAAGGATCTCTTCAAGAAGTCTTCTAACCTTTTTGTAAGGCATTTAATTGTAAAAATATCTTATCCCTTCGTTGGAGAGACTGTAGAAACGAGGCTAGGCCGGGTTTCAATGTCCAAGAATAGCATTTTCAACATTGAATACAATCTCTTATCTTCAGCAACGTTTACCAAAATCTTGATTCCTGCGAGCAATGATCACATTTTTATACAATTTTTGGATTTCATAGCCCCGGGGTATAGGCTTTTTTGTGTGGCAATATGTTTTCTATCTTCAAAAATGTTCTATCCAGCTAAGACTATGAATTCTGTCGTCAATCAATGTCATCTACACTGCAAGGAATCGCATTTGTGTGATGAATAACGTTGACAGCGGATTATGGACACATTTCCACACGCAGCTGGCATCATACAGGCTGTCAAGAGCAAACTGGCAACAAAACGTAACCCGTTTTAGATAAATTAAAAAATGCCTGTGGGGTCTTCCGAGGGAGTAATTAGTCACTCAAGCATTCATGCATGTAAGTGAGGGAACAATATGTCCCAATCAATTTGTTGAAATGTTTTTATGAGTGATACGTCCTCTTGGCAGTATTACTTCCTGACCAAAAATGGCAGAACTATGCATGGAAGGAACTTTGATATTTGAAACAAAAGAACATTAAATTCAGGAAAGGAATATTAGGTCACAGAGCAGCAGGGTTGAATTGTTGCACTCACGAAAAGCTTTAGAAAACTGTTTAGCAATGTTAATCCGGCCGTTTCCTTCACAAGTGAAGTTCGTTTGTTTCACAGCTTAGCTTTGGAATGTTATTCGTCCAAAAATTAAATTCCAGAATAACCTGCGTTAACTCTCTACAGAAATGGGAACATCAATCACGTAAAAGTGCGGAATAATAAAGCTCGATGAAAATCAGAATTTGTTCTCTTCAAAGATAAACAAACTTTACATAATGAGGACAGGCTTTCTCTACAACTGAACCCTTTCTTCCGGTACACATCAAGTACATTTATTGCCCTCAGCGGTACTGTAACGTTTTAATTTGAGACACATTATGTAACATGGAATTTTTACACATTATGGCCATAACAGAAACACGATATGTCAGAAGTCTCTATATCGCAAGGGTTCTACTGTTTTCCGGTCAAAATTGCAAATCATTGTTTTTTGATGACCTTTACCTGTACGTACAACATTGCTAGGAATGACTAAGGGAATATTTGCACAAGACCGGGACGAACTCAGACTGGTATGAACTTGTGCTGGTATGAAATTTTTGCAACCGTTTGCATGAAACAGGGACGAAATGCTTGGTGTTTGATTTCGGGACGAAATCATATCTCTTATGTAATAAATATGTTACAAATTGCAGTTAAATTCAGGTTAAAATGATTTTGACCTAGGTCATTTTATTTTCAACTAATTTGAAAACAAAATCACCTAGGTTAAAATGTTCTAAACCAGTTTATTATCAGCTGTCTAAAAAGGGGTTTTCCCTTTTTTGGGGAGGTGTAATTAAAAAAAAAAAAAAAAATGGGGCCTGGATTTTTAGGGGGATCAAAAAAGATAGCAATAAATGAGATCATTCTTCAAACTCTTTTCCTCTCTGGTTCGTCTTCCGTTCTACGTCTTCCTCTGTTGCTACTTGCAATCTTTAGCCACTAACCTTATCTCTCTTGCTTTCCATGCCACTTCTGAGATACGAACCTCGCGCTCATCGCACCTCCGTAAGGAGCATAACTGGGTTCTTCATATTGAAGATCATTACTCTAAGTATTCGTGGCTATTTCCTCTCAGACTTAGAGAAACATCAGAAGTTGCCAGATCCCTAGAACCTCTACTCTGGCATAGATGGTAGGATTTCCGACAAAGTTGCAATCTGACAATGTTTATGAAGTCAAGTTAAGATGCTGATCATCGCAGTTATTACTTGAGCAGTAATGGAAGGAAAGCCTGGAAAATTCAGGCTGTTAATTAATAACTGCAATGATCAGAATCGTAGCTTGATTCTCTCCACAGTTAAAAAATATGGCTCTCGAAAAATTTGTGCGTAAAGTGATGACTGACTTTGCCACAACAAAACATTAGATATGTTCGCGGTGAACCAATGAATCCACTGACATAAAATGCAGGGTCTAGTGGAGGAGGCAAACTTTTGCAAATTGATAAAGAACAGAACTTGTCACATCATCGAAGGAGAAGAAGAAAAAGTCGAATTTATTAGCAACACAGAAGTTCAACCCAGCACAGCAGTTAATCTTTTCCCAAAGTTAAGAAATGCTGCTATAAGAGAACAAGTGAAAGAAGCTGACAACCAAATTGCAAAAAGGGTAACAATATCGGGCGAAAGGAACATTACAAGGAAAGTATACAAATCACAAAGAGAATATAACAAAAAAAAAAGAAAAGAAAGAAAAAAGGAAGGAACTCCCAAAAAGAGGAAATTCGAACTTCAGGATTATGTAGCGCTTAAATTAATAAAGCGGACATTACAAGGAAATGCCTCTTCATCCAAATATACTATTTTCCAACTATGCTATTAGGGGTTCAACTTAGTTTTGTTATTGAGACTTTTCAAAGCTTCTCACTTGGTTTTGATTATATTAATGCAATGTAAGCAAAAGATCGAGCAAGTAGTAATGATAACTAAGCGAATAAGGCCCGTTTTAAACGTCTCATTTTACATGTGCCGAATATAATGCAAATGAGCAAAAACAATATATTTTTCTCATTTGCATTAGATTCGGCACATGTAAAATGCGACGTTTAAAACGGGCCTAAAAAATCAACAATACATAACGTATGTTTCAGTATTCTTTTATGACTCCTTTGAACATGATATTTTGATGTTACCGATCTAAGGGCATTCAGCCATGAATGATGCCCTTCCACATAGAAAAGCAGAATTGCTTATCATGCACAATATACCTAACCCCAACGTTAACGCTATCTAAAAAAAATCGGTGCGTAGACTTAATAACAATCATTGGCGTTTTATAGTCTAACTCATGAAAAACATGCGCTAACCACATCCCTCTTTTCTTCCAGCCCAGATTTACTTACCTAAATACACGTACTTGGTAATAACTGATGGATTTTTGTTGATGTTTACTACTTTTGATTTCAACCTAGGTTAGAATAACTATGACCTAGGTTGAAATCATTTCTACCTGAATTTAAATATACCTGTAACAGATATATGGCTGACCCAAAAGCATACAGGTTTGAAATTTCTGGACCCGGTCTGAGATCTGTTGCCATTTACAGGAGAACTGTACGACATCAGACGGGTACGAGAATTTCTCGTCTCGGTGCAGCAACCGAGACGAAGACAGACCGGTCTGAGTTCATTGTGAGGCCGGGTAAATTAACGCATAAGAAGAAATGTACGGCAGGAGGCTGACACGAAGTCATGCGGGTCTGAGTTCGTCCCGGTCTCATGTAAATACCCCCCCCCCCCCCCCACAATTATTTTAAAATAAATTCCATTTTCACCCCTGTCTTTGGTAGATGGGATTAAGTATTTTCAGTGCAGTAACATGGTCTTCAACAAGCGATTGTAGTGAATAGCTATTTTTATGAGTCTTATTGATTGATTTAAACAGTTTCTTGTTTCTGTCACATTCTACAGAGAAACTAAAAATTGAGTAAATGGTCATCCTTCAACAATTCCATTAAATTGGCGTTAAACCAAATCGTGATTAACTGGCAAGGAAATAGTGTGAAC
>NC_090878.1:16506273-16512288 GCF_036669935.1 Montipora foliosa | reverse complement strand
AAACGCTACGGAATTTTATGAGTGAAAAAATCGACCAAAAACGGGCCAGAATAGGGTTTGTTTTTAGATGAAGGGAGGTTGCCCGGCTGACAGAGTTACCCGGTTAGGAGGGTTAAAAACACCTTTACATGAAACTCACCTAAGCGGGATGGCTAATGGCCTATCTTTTGAGTGGCCACGAAGAACAACAAACAAGATGGCAGACAAAAGAAACGTTTTGGTGGCAAGTTTCATTTTTGTATCTCTTATTACGCTGGTGGCCGATTTTCAGTGCCTAGGGAAACTATTTTGCACTTTATTTGTCATTCTGTTCAGTAGATGTTACTGGTAAGTGACAACGACGAAACAATTCCCCAGGATGGTAATTTCGCCCTCACCTTGATTAGCTGGGACAACTCGGCACGAACCGAAAGAATTAATGAATTGGATAATTTTCAAAATGAACGTCCAAATTTTGCTAAAGGGAAACCACGGGAAAATAATTTTAATAATGGTCGACTTCCAAGGCAAACTTGCAGAAGCTAGAAAAATAAGGAACACAAGTCGCACGATCTCCTCATTACAATGCACTGAATCTCCATCTTTAAATTTTTCAGTTGAATTTCTTATGTTTGTACTCGATTAGAATATGAAACATTATTATAGGTTGGGAATGTTGGAAACTCAGCATAACGTACCACCAATGTCGGCTAATGTCATCCTTTGTTGGCGATGTTGGACACTCGGCTAAACGTGCAACCAGTGCTGGTCAACATCATAATAGGTTGGCGATGTTGGCTACTCCGCTTACCGCCAAGCAATGTTGGCCAATAGAGCCGTTGGTTAGCAATGTTGGAATCAGGGCTTAACATACCTTACAATGTTTGGCTCAACCTAATCTTCATTAAGATCTCCTTACGGTCCAAAATAGGCCATTTCCGAGTTCACGTCTGCCTCCTCTTCAAAGCAAGTCTAAGTGCGAGGTTTTTCTTATGAAAATTAGTTTTCATTCATATGTAAAGTAGAACTAATTACCATCACAAAAACTTCGCACTTAGACTCGCTTTGAAGAGGAGGCAGACATGAACTCGGAAATGGCCTATTCTTGCCAACTGTCGGAACGTTTTGTAGGCACTCATAATGTTCCATAACCTAATTTATTCATTCATTTATTTACATTAATTTATTTATTCACACATCTAAGATATTTGTGAGAGCAAACTACGCAATTTGAGCGATTAGCGAGTTTTCAATAGAAAGTTTAAAACGCTCAAAATTCATAAGGGAAGGGAACTAAGACAGAGATTCAGGAACACGCAATTTTAACAAAAAGGAAACAGATTTATTTCTGAGTCTACATCACAAATATGCAAACTACCCTCAACCCCCTTCCCCCCCCCCCCCCCCCCAAAAAAAAAAAAAAAAAAAAATTAAAAATTAATAAAATAAAAATCCAGCGTAAGCGAAGAAGAGAAGTTCAGTAATGGACCTCTTTGGCTTGTACGTTCTCTCAGACCACGTGATGTTCCCAATCTTCCTTTCACGTGTGTAAGACGACATTTGAAAGAAACTTTTCCCTGGAGTAGTAACATCACGTGGTCTGAAATAAGAAAACAACACGAACAAGCTAAAGAAATCCTTTATAATGGGATCTCCAAATTAATGGAAAAATCGGGTTCTGTCAAATCGCAAACTTTCCTCGCATGTGAAAATAAGTGATATTGGACTACAAGTAGCGACTCTTTATTAGACTTAGATCTACTTGCATATCACAATCGATTTCAAACCTGTAAAATTCGGTCTTAATGGTGTCTTTTACGCTAAAAACGCAGGCTTTTAAGGACAAGTTAGATTGCACAAGTCATGGTGGTATGCGAGAGGGCCATAACTGGTACGCAAGAAAACGCACTGTCGATAATTTCTTAAGGAAACTTCTTGCTGTGAAACAAATTCTTGAATATGCGAACAAAAATTATTTACATAAAATTTTAAGCCTTGAAAATGAGGTTATGTGACATGCTACACAAATTACGAGTCACGAGAGCACTGTAAGAATAATCTTTCCCTTCGTTCGTTTAAGCATAGCCACTGCACTTTCATGAGCTACTCCCACCAGGCTCTCGCCATTCACTGCTATGATCTGATCGCCTCGCTTCAGCCGGCCGTCTCGGGCCGCAGCGCCGGTTGGGAAGACAGTTTTGACGTAGATAGGCAGGTCACCGTGAGGACTCCCATGACCACCCACGATACTAAAGCCCAGGCCTTCGGGGCCGCGTTCTAGCTCGATAAATTTCGCTTCCAGAGGTCTGCAAAAAAAAAACCCAGGAACGAGCATCAAAACAACGAAAACTGCACAACGCACGCACACTTTGCATGTAATGCACCGATACATGCACCGATCTTTTCAAAATAACTGGCCTTTTCGAGCCAGGAGATTTGTCTTAAATCCCCATCCAAAAGCGAAGGGGAAGGCCCTGGGAACGAGGCATTTTCCTGACTGGGGTGGGGATGGTTATTAATTGAAAAAACTAAAATAAATGTAAGATATTACGAAGGGTTTCCAATTTCATATGGAAAGAAGAAAATGGATTTATCCATCTCCAACGGATCCAGGAGGCAATTGAAAGTACCAACTGGGTTGATAAGCTAAATTGACCACCGTAAAGAACTTTGAAAGGTGACGTTTCGAAAGTTTCCAAGCTCTGTCGAAAGGCTAACTCCCGAAACGTCAGCTTTCAAATTTCTAATCTTTACTTTGGTCAATTTAACATAACAACCCAGTTCATAAACTCATTTCTGTCATCCAGGAGGCCGAGGCGGCGTGACTCAGTGATTGGAGCGCTAAATACTCCAGGTTCCGATCTTCGAAATTTTTCTTCCTCGCCGTCTCAGACTTTGCCATAATCTACCAGGGTTTCCCAGGGCAAATAAAACGAAAACCCGGCATGCGCTAAAACAAGAACCCCGCAAGGAACATCCCGGAAAATACGAGGTTAATGAAGACCACTTACGTTTCTTCTCCTTCCTCGTCTGACTGAACAAGTTGATCGGTTTCCTGCTCCGAATTTGCAGGAGGACGACTTAGTGATGGAGACTCTTCTGGACTGGGTCCTACTTCCGGTTGCTCTAAGTCTAAAATTAAATGGAACGAAATGGCAATGAAAATAACACCGAAATTAACGTAAATATATTGAATTTGCGCTGAAACCTCCAATCAATGTTTCACCCTAGCAAAATCAACCTTAAAGTCACACTTGACAAAAGCTAGGGCTACAACATTGCAAAACGTTTCCTTCAAACTCATTTTAGAGCATTTTCAGAGAGACACCATATTGAGCGTCTTTGTACAAGCAACGACGAGATCTCAGTATAACAAATGAAGCGGTCTTTCGCCGCGTAACCTACCAAGCGGAATATTGACTGCAATGTTCTCCATACTGCTAAAGGACCCGTTTCCAGGAAGTATGTTGGGCAGACTGCTCATTGAGGACGGTCGCGAACTGGTACCTTGCTTCAGACGAGCGATTTCAAAAGTAACACGACCGCTGGTTCGCTGAAAAAAAAAAAAGAAGTTCGTCAGAAAGGAAGACGCCTCTGACCGAAGCAACGTGAAACTCCGAAAGCGATAAGAACTGAACAGCCTTTCGAGCTCACTCCTTTCCGTTTCGTCATGGCTGGGGTGAAATCGGGTATAGGGTGATGTTCTAGTTTTGTAATGTAATGCAGTGTAATGTTTTGTTTCAAAATGAAGGCAGTAGGTCTAATTAAACATAAAATAATTTAGTATAAACACACAGGTGATTATACAAAATCGCGCGCTCTCATTGGCTCGCTATCTCGGATTATCAGCCGATAATCACCTCGACGGACAAAATGGCTGCCAGTAGTCGTTTTGCCACTGTAAGTGAAGATGGTTTCGCGTTGAAATGTTGTTTTTTTCTCTTTTTTGAAATAATCACCTGTGTATTTATACTAAAACAATTATTCGCCTCAGGCTCAGTGATTATCGGTGAATATTCACCTCGACTTCGTTTCGGTGAATATTCACCAATAATCACTTCGCCTTCGGCGAATAATTGTTAAGTGTAGGTGGTCGCAATTTTGGAAAGTGGTGTATGTTTCTGTGAAGAGTCATTGTTCTATTTACCTTTAATACGCCGGCTGCAATTTCCTGAGTCGCATTTCTCAAATCCTCTCCATTGACCGAGAGAATCTGGTCACCAGGCTGAAGGCGGCCATCGGCCTCTGCTACACCCCCTTTAACCACGTCAGAGACGAATACTCCTTTATCGTTTCTGTAGGAGGGGAGGAATTTGCACATAAGTTGAAAACACTATTCGCTTCATTACCACACACCCGTAAATTTCTAATCAATCTACAAAGAAACTACCAGCATTTATTGAAAGTGAATTGCATAATTTGCTCTCTCTAAACAATACAACACAACAATACAATACATCCTTAACTGACCACTCCCTATGCAGTTTTCACGTGACGTCATCGCCGCCATGTTGGTGAACGAAAACAAAAGATCTCTTATAAGCTTCTTTTGTTCGTCCTCCAGAAGTCGTACATTTGTCTAGTGTTACTGGTGTCTCTAGAGATTGATTGAAAACCTCCCATAGGGGCTTTTCAGGGCCAATAAAATAAAACCAACGAAACGACAGAACAGAATTATAGAACATTCAACAAAGACTATTAAGAATCCCAACTGGCCAGAGGCAAGCAACTTGGCTACTTACAAGTGCAGCCGGGAAGTTGAACCAAGGACTACCAAGGATCAACAAATTCAACCAGTGGTCACAACGTGTCTTGAACCTGGGATCTCCGGATCTCAAGGCAAGTGCCCTAACCACTGGGCCGCATTGCCTCCTACCTACCTCTCTGTGAATTGGGACCCAATAAGCCAAGTAATCTTTTCGCAATTTTGGCTTAACAGTTGGAAATTTTTCAAAGATAGTATGAGCGCCATTATTAGCGCCACAAAATACTTTTCGGTTTTCTGTCGGCGACTATATCGCTCATTAGGGAGCTTTAGCAACGACGACGGCAACGGCAACGAGAACGTCGTCGCTAAATGTGAATTCGCGTTATTGCCATCGCTTCGCAACTATTTCAAGCATTTTAACGTGACAAATGTGTGGCAAACCCTCAAGAACAACGCTCAATTTAGGAGAGAAAACGAAAGTTTATCCTCAAGCGCAGACGTTCTCGCCAAAACCTCAAATATGGTCATTTCACGTTATTAGGGTGCTTAAGCAACGACAACGGCGACGGCAACGAGAACGTCACCTCAAAATATAAATTCCCTTTATTTTAATCGCTTCGTGTCTATTTCAACCTTTTTAATATGACAGGGGTGTGGTAGTTCCTCAAAAATGACATTGGTAGGAACGGCGCTTAATTTAAGGGAGAAAATGGTAATTTATCCTCAATTGCTAACGATGTTCGTAAAACCTCAAATTTGGCTATTTCACGCTGTAGTTTTGCTGACGACGGCAAAGAAATGGACAAAAGTGACAAAATGCACGTGCAAGGTGTGCAAAGCTATTGTTTTTGCCCACTAAATATGCAAATTTGTGACGTTCTCGTTGCCGTCACCGTTGTCGTTGCTTAAGCTCCCTAACCGTTGTTTCAAGTTGCTGACGACGGCAAAGAAATGGACAAAACTGAAAAGATGCACGTGCTTTTGCTCATTAAATATGCAAATTTGTGACGTTCTCGTTGCCGTCGCCGTTGTCGTTGCTTAAGCTCCCTAACCGTTGTTTTGCTGACGACGGCAAAGAAATGGACAAAACTGAAAAGATGCAAGTGCTTTTGCTCATTAAATATGCAAATTTGTGACGTTCTCGTTGCCGTCGCCGTTGTCGTTGCTTAAGCTCCCTAACCGTTGTTTTGCTGACGACGGCAAAGAAATGGACAAAACTGAAAAGATGCAAGTGCTTTTGCTCATTAAATATGCAAATTTGTGACGCTCTCGTTGCCGTCACCGTTGTCGTTGCTTAAGCTCCCTAACCGTTGTTTTGCTGACGACGG
>NC_090878.1:16488773-16498773 GCF_036669935.1 Montipora foliosa | reverse complement strand
CGAAACACTGGCTGTTGCTTTTTCAGGGGCTGACGCACTTCCGGAATGTGATGCCTTCCTAGCAACCACGAGTGACACCTTTCCTTTGGTTCTCTTCAGTATGGCGACAGCCTGCAACGAATTTGTAGTTTTGTTTAACCGCTGATGTGGGAGCAGAGAAAATGAAATAAAGGCTGAGTTATCTGCAACTACATTGATACAACTGACTTTAAAAAATACGCGACGAGAAAAGCGTTCTTTCGGGTAAGATCGAAGGCGTGCGCGAATTTCACTCCTCGCGAGAACATAAAACTTTCACGGACGTTTATCTTTATAACGATGACCATAACTACATCAATAAACTTTAATGATTCAACTACGAGAAGTGCTCTAATTCAAGTAACAACCACACGAGATTATATTGTCTCTCGCGAGATTCACGCGTGGTCACGAATTTCACTCGCGCTCAACGCGTTTCGCCCACGTGCCTACGCATATTTCAATAGAGGGAAGCCTCTATCCCCCATACTTGGCCTAGGAGTCACCCTTTCCCGAGGAGATTTATTTATGGAACCCCTCCCTTGGGAGATTCAGCAATCCCACTGTTGCATAAGCTAATCAAAACAGAGCTATCTCAGCGTCAAGGAAAATATGATGCTTTTCGCGGGAAAAACCTGTTCCTAAAAATAAATTTACTCGGGAAGGAGTTGACTCAAGGAATTAGTGGAAATAGAAGCTACCCTTGATGAGCTCATGAATCAAACATTCGCACGCGTCACCCTGTACATTTCCTTTACCTCTGCATGCGTCAGTCCCACTATCGGCTGGTTATCGACAGCAATCAGTTGGTCACCTTTCCTAAGTCGGTTATCCTGATGAATGATAGTGAAAATATCAGTAAAACAAAAGTTACAGGAAAAAACTCCTTTGTACGAATCGAAAACCAAGGCTTGTAACAAGAACCAAGAACAAGGTACCTTTTGGGCCGGTCCTCCCTCAGTGATGTCCTTTACATAGAAACCTCTCTGACCCTCACCAAATCCAGGGCCTTCCACCACAGCAAACCCAAGGCCAGCAGAGCTCTGGTCAAATAATAAACGAAACGTTGTCTCACTAAGACGGCAAAACTCATCAAGTGGCTATGCAAAACCAAATTAATTTTGAAATTAATTTGACGCTTTGCTTAAAAATATCGCGCCAATTTTGAGCTGCTCGGAGGTGTAAACAGAGGCGATTGTAGCTCGCAAGCGCTTTCCCGCCCTAAGCGCCGGCTGCAAGGTATTCGCTTTGCATTATGATTGGTTGATTCGATAGTCGGAGTCTGTAATGATTGGTCAAGGCAGCAATAGTGGTTTTACTTTAACAGCATTTAATTGGAAACTCAGCCATAATGAAAGGAAGAAACATGTGTATGCCGATTGGAAAGAGAAAAGGGAACTTGGGTGCTTTATTTCCAGACGCCAGCGAAGAAATGAAGGGTTGTCGTTTTTGTGCATTTACCAATTCAAATGCAATTATCTCCCTCGGTAACCCCAATTATAGGGTTTCTTCAACAACCAACCTTAACAAAGTCAATATACTCCACTTTCTGTCCCCCAGATAATTCTTTCAGAAGTGTTGGAGAAACCGTGATTCCCTCAGCAACTGGCGGAGGACTGGGACTCGGACTCGGACTTGGTCCGGATCTCCGAGGACTTCCGACTTCTTTTCGTTGCGTCGGAGGCGATGACTCCTTGGTTCGAACATTAAGTGCTTTGAATTCAAGTTCGGGGAACGGACGTCCTCTCGGAGATTCCTGAGCCGGTGGAGTCTTGGATCGACTCAGGAAATCAGCGGCTTCTTGTGTTCGTCCCAAAACCAGTTCAACTTCCGGTGGAGTGTTCTGAAGTTGGAGACACCGACATGTAACAGCACAATAACATTTGCGTAATATTTTTTGAACAAAATTACATTACCGAGCGATGCGTATAGTAGTATCACGCTCTTTTCGTCAACGCTGACTCTTTTTAAAAAGATTCAACTTCCCTCCCTCCAAACAACCATAACGGATCTAGCTCGCTGTAAAGCAGATTTGCGTTTTGAGTTGACGCGCTCGCTATCTATATCCAAATGCCTAGAGTAGGTTCCTTATAGATGGTTTGCAACCAATTTCTGGAGACACAGATGACAATGCTGCAATGTACAATTGCTGGTGGACAAACAGAAGGTGCCAATGAGATATCTTTTAAGATCTCTCACTAGAACCTTTTGTTTAAAAGTTTTCGTCCACCAACATGGAGACGATGACGTAACATGAAAACCGCGTATCGTTTAATGCGCGCCAATTTCAGAGCCCAAACTCACCTTTAGTATGGTGGAAGCCTCATAATGCGTCAGACCCCGGATAGTGACGTCATTCACCTCGAGAATCTCATCTGCTTGTTGTATCTGGCCGTTCTTCTCCGCAGGTCCTCCTGGCTTAACATCAACAACAAAAATGCGATTTGCTGCCGCACCTTTTCCGCCAGCGATACTCAAACCTGGATTAAAACACCATGAGGTTAACAATGTGATCTTCAAAAAGGCAGCTGGCCGTCGCTGAGCTAAAAAATTGAGGTCCTTTTTTCCTCCTGACAAAAGCTACAAAAATGATACTACGCATTTAGGCCCAACACTTGAAGAATTTGATTTTGGTGTGGAAGATCGTGAGTTGAAGCGTTGTTGTGAGGTTATGTTCTGTTAGGATCTTTTCGGATGATTAGGTTGGATAGTTTTTTTGGTGTCCTATTGTGTTATTTTGCTGATCAAGTTTGTCAACCAGCTCCGAATTTGATGAAAAGGTTTAAAACAATGAAAAAGTGTACCCTGTCACCTTCGCTAAAACTCTCCATTATAATTTATTTATTTTGGAGGAATGCTTTGTTGGCATTGCTGTCGACGTTTCAGCACCGGCAACGAAAAATCACACTGGCCTGCCAAGTGCTAAGTCCATTTTCTGTTACACTTACCTAATCCAGTGTTCCCTTTTGTGAGATTTACAATCAGAAAATCCCCAGTTATATCAGGGTATTTTATCCTTAGGTCTCCTGTCAAAACACCAACATTTTCAGTCAACAGAAAGGTTCTGAATGCCGAACCGTCATACCAGAACCAAATTAAAAATTTGACCAATCACAGCAGTAGCATGTAAACAAATGAGCCAATCACAATACAAAACGAAAACATGTCAGCCCGCGTTAAACGCGGGAAAACGCGTGTGAGCCAATCACAATTGGTTCTTCTCTTGCCTCGATTGGCGGAGAATGTAGCAAAAGATTCAAAAAGCAAATTGCCAAGTACATTCTTATATTGAAATATTGAAGCAGCCGCGGAAGTATTTTCGAAGATTAATAAAAAAAAATAATATAGGCTGGTTTTTGCTAGCGACGTTGGCAAAAGCACGAGCGAGATACGCACTTTGATTATGAGCACCTTTCAAAAGGACAAAAGGCTCTAATTAACGACAAGTTAATTGTATACATTGCTGTGTCGCCAGTGGAACAACACTGACGGAGAGGCGATCGCCTATGATCTATTAAACCCAACATTCAACTAATTAGGTAGGTTAAAACGCATTAATTGGAATTGCTCCTTTATTCCTAGTGTAGTTTCTAAAAAAAACAAGGAAAATATAGGAGATAACAGCCGGGATTCAGCAACCTTACTTCTTCACCTCACAAAATGAATCATTGAGAATTTCTTCTTTAATCAGAGAGAAGTTTTAAACAAGGCATAAGTCGGAATATAGCTACTGTATCTTACTTTTTCTGTTTTCATGACTTCGTACAAAGTTGAATCGCGGCTGCAAGTTCAAAACCTTGCTCTCAATCTCAGCTTTGACTTCGACTCTCTTAGCAGCGATTGTGATTGGCTCCTGTCCTTCAGCTGTCAGATTTTTGGCGGGAATTGGAATATCTTTCTTAAAAGACTCGTCACCAGGTAAAGCCGTGGGCTCGGCGGATGGCTTGGCACTTGTTACTGTCACATTGTTGGACTCGACCATGGAATGCTGGGAAGAATTACAGAAACATTTAAGAAATGTGCACTTACACACAAACAAGAAATCTTACAAGACAATTAGTCAAAGAGCTGCGCCGAAGAAAAGGAGCAGAATTAATGTAAAACTCATGGTACCTTGCAAAGAACAGGGGATGGTAGTTTTTTTCCCCTTCGTATAAATTGTTTTCGGTTTATTTTCAAGGTTTGCTGTGAAAGATTTCATTAATCTTCTAGCAGCATTGGGCAAGAATGAGATAGGGGAATTTTTGGCCGTCTGAGTGATAACGTCAATTATTATTCAACACATTGAGACAACGTCCAAATATGGTCATAGCGTGCTCAATATTCGTCGTGCATACTCAACGTATATCCTGCCGGATATACGTAATTTTTTGTGTCGCGGAAAATAATGTTAGTTTTGCCAGCTTTTTTTCCCCAATAAACGTAGAAAATTAAATTGTGCTTTGTCATCAATGTGTTGAAAATAAAACAATTATCCTGCTCAATCTTGCGGAATATCGCCTCATTTAAGTATCAGGCAATATTCCGCGCGATTTCGCAGGATAAGTGAAATGTCGACGCAACTGCTCTTGAAAAAGGAGGTATGGTTTTCCAGCGGTCGTCCTCAAAATGTGCAGGACGAGCAAGATCATCGAAAATCTCAATCATCAACGACTGTAAAGGATCTATTACTAAGGTAGCTTTTTCCGTCAAGCGTTGCTTGAAATTGTAAAAGGACTTAACAACATTAATTTCAACGAAATGATTCCCTGAATCTAATCGTGATTAACTTACCCCGGCGCAATTTGTTCTCACCAGCGGTAGGCGTAATATAGGTCTCGTTAGAAAACAAACTAGTTAAATACTCTTACTATTTGCTACGAGAGTGTCGATAGCAGAAGAAAAGAGTAAACTGAATTGAACGAAATTAATGGACATAATCTTACTTGATGGAAAGAGATAAATGAGTCGCTAAATTCAAGAAAAACAAGCTTTATGGGAAGGACGAAAACACCGAAATCAAGGAAACAAGTCGTAGTTTTGAATGATATTCCATAGCTGTCCTCGCGTTCCGATTGATAAAATACCTACAAGAACACATCATTTGACAAAATCGAGCCGACCCCTGGTTGTTGTAATCTGCTGGCTTTAAATATTTCCAGTACATCATCAAAAAAACGTGTCGTACAGACGGCCTACTTCCGTAAACACAAACACAAAAATGTGCGATTAACAAACAAAAAAGATAGGGAATTGATTGAGGGCAAAAAACTCTTACCTCAAAAGTATAACTCTTTGATCCGTTCAGTTTTAGACCTTTTGATCTTCTAAAAGGGAACGGCATTTTCGACGACGAAGAAGAAACGTGAAGTTTTCATATCAAATTAACAGCGAACCGTGTTATTAAGATCATTGTTTGGACTCCACAGGGAAACGATATTCATTAAAGAAGAATCGGTAAAAGAAAGCAGATATGAATATTTTCACGTCTGGTCAGCCATCTCTTCATGTTCGATATTTAAGGCGACAAAACGATGCCTACATCCCAAACAAAACACTATCAATTGCAACAAATGTTTCAATGTTTATGCGTGCATTCAGAAAACAGATCCTCGATTAGTAAGTAAAATCAATCAATATTTAATTAATTTAGGCTAACGGAGCCCAGATCGAAATAAAACTTTTTAAAACAAAGCTAGTTGAGGTAGAAATTTACAAAAGAGAGACAACGAGGACAACATGTTTTTTTGTTAGATGGAACCAAGAGACAAAAGGTTTAACAGCAAGGGATACATCTGGTTTGACCCTGCATTGTTGAGGATTTGAATTCAGTCATTTTTTGGATAAAACAGAAACAAGTGGAAGTTAGTTTCGGTTCCTAAGAAGTTGGCACAAGCAGCAAGCTTCGATCACAAGAAATTCAAAATGGCCTTTACCTTAAGGCGAACAATAGCGTCAAACTTTTGGCAAACATTTGAAGGAAAAAAAAAACTCTCAGCGGGGAAAGTAGAGGAATGTTCTCGGTACAACAAGCGGATTAAGAACTGAATTTATAAAGGCAAGGTTCTTGAACGAAACAAAGGACAACACAGATGTCATAAAAAGTAAATTTTCAGCTGTAATTTTCAATCGGTTCTCCTCCTCGTCGGGAACGATTACACGATGGAGCAATAGTACTGTTCAAAACAAAAACTATTATTACTTCAAACTAAGCGATCAAAGCTCCTTTCCTTCCCATCGGTATTGAATTAGACGTTTAAGTTAGTTTAATCAGCATACCCGGTCGGGAAACTGCAACAAACGAAGATTTCCGTTCACATTTGACGTCATATTTTCATGAATTTCAAGTTACGCTGTCCTCATATAAGACAGGCACCTCACCAGGGTCCCACCCGGAGCGGTTTTTGCTACAACGGGACCGAGCATTTTTTTAGAAAATGAAAATGTAAGTCTTTGCTCTTCCCACCTGGTTGTTAAGGGTGACGTCCGTCGCCTGTATGCCCGGAGTGTTGGTTGGGGTTTCAGAGTCGGAAGCCATCGTTGTAACGACAAACCGAACAGGATTCTTCGCACGCTTGATAATCTCCACAGCCTCATCGTGTGAAGCCTCACGAAGATCGTGCCCATCGACCTATCGGGGATTGAAAGAGCGGGAATGCAGAGCAATCAGTTTGACGATACACTAATCTATTTTGAGAGCAAGTTAGTCTTTGAAACTCAAGCTGAGTTAACGAGCGGCCTAACTGATGTCTGAAGCTCACTCCATGCTAATTTTCTAATACTTCATCGTGAAAAAACGAAGTTTCTGCTTGTTGGTACCCACCAAAGGACCGCAGAGGCTGACGATTTGGTTATAGAATTCAGTAACACGCGTTTAGAAAGGGTTAACAGGTTCAAATATCTTGGGGTCCTCCTAGATAACACTCTATCTTGGAAGGACCACATATAATATATTGGTAACAAGATCTCGCGTCTATTAAGTGTTCTGCGTCGAGCGCGCCCGTAAGGTTCTCCCCAAGCCAACTTGCCTAATGCTCTACAATACTATAGTCTTGCCATTGTTCGATTACTGCTCGCCTTTGTGGGACAGTTGTGGGGCTGGGAGCAAAGCTTACCAAGATAAGCTAAATAGACGCGCCGCATGTATTATTGAAGGTCGGTCAATCGGGGCTGAGGAGTTAAAATCAACACTTGGCTAGCCCAGCCTACAAGTACGCAGAAATTATCTCAAATGCGTTTTAGTCCGTAAATGTCTTCACGGAATAGCGTCTTCGTACTTACTTTCAGAGTTTAAGCACGCGCACTTTTTCCATGGCTATGATACCAGAAGCCGTGATTTGCTGCGCCCTCCCTTGGAAAAACTGATAAGTATCAAGGGAGCTTCAGAACAAACGGCGCTCGGACTTACAACACCCTTCCGAGAAACACGAATTTAAAATCAAACTAAAGCGCCTGCGGTACATGTTGTCTTTATAACTTAATTATTTGTCTAGATTTGAATGTTTCTATGTCTTTGTTTTGTGTTGTATCAGGAGCCCATCTGGAGCGTGCAACTTCCATACAGCGTCTGTGAAACGGCGTTTTCACAAGTAGGTTTATTTTTAGACTAGCCCTTCCCGCGAATTAGGTCAAAAAACAAAGGCAGTTCTGGTTCGGTGACCCTATGACGTCAGCTTAATTTCTTGTAATTGGTCATCGGGCTCCTGTGGGAGTCTCATTCGCGGGAAATTCAATCTAAAAATAAATCGGTCAGTGAAAACGCCGTTACACGAACACAGTAGAGTTGTAGGCTCCGGGTCATGGGTTCCTCGTTGTGTCCGGGATCCATTTAAACTAGCTTTGCTAAATTGGATGCCCCTTCCCAATTTTTTTCCGTAAGAAAAACACTCACTTCTAAAATCTGATCACCAGTTTCTAACGTCCCAACACGCTCAGCAGGACTGGACTCCAGTATATGCCTGATGAAAATGCCTTTCAGTCCCAGACCTCCCGGTCCCATTTTACCGCCAACAATGCTTATACCCAGGCCACTACCAGGTTCACGGTTAAGTTCGACGACTCGGGCTCCAGGTTCGTCATAAATGGGTGATTTAATAGGTTGAAGTAGGTTGGGAAGGTTCTCTACTCCCTCGGGAATACTGTATTCTTCAGCTTCATCCCTGGAGAACGAAACACGCCAATAAATTAATCAGCCTAGAAGTATGAAATAGCGAAGTAGGTTTGTCTTAAGAGCAGCTTTTCAGTTGGTTGCAGCAAAACCACAAACAGAGTAATTGCTTTAGCTAATCAAATTAGACTCGGACGCACAAAATAGCCAATCAGGGCACAAAGAAAATGGATGCAGCCGCGGCTACGCGCGGGAAAACGCTAAACGGGGGAAATCCCAGCAATCGGTTGACGACTCTTTTACTCTCACCCCTGATTGGCTGATAATGAAGCTGAAGAAATTTTTTAGCCGATCAACAACCGCACTGATCCAACGCAACTACGTCATAAAAAAAACAAAATTAGTTTAAGTGAAATTAACACTTTCGAGCCGCTTTCTGTACATAAGAGCTAAGCATAATTCTTGTTGCGAACGATTTTCGGCTTATCCACTAAACCCGAATAATTGAGATTCTGAATGGTTTACCCTAGTTGTGTTAAGCGGAACTTCAATTACCTTTTCTGGTCTCTTTCAGGCTCTGCCTCCATCGATGACGTGGAGCTGTCTTCAAGGAAAGACGAGGGAGACTGTTGAATGGCGCGAGCTGGCGTCATTTCACTTCGGATGAATGTGAACCTGCGAAACAAGTTTTAAACCGGGTTTGAATTCTGTTCAAATTACTCTGCGACAGTTTTGGGCAATTTTCCCGCCCTCGTTGAGCTGGTTTAGCCGGCAAAATCAACCCAAGGAACAGAGGATTTAACCATATCACAGACGACTATACAGGAAGTTTTCAACTGACTCGCTTATTTTGCGAAAACAAGCTACGCGAAAATCATTGTGGCTTAATTCGTAATAATAATAATAATAATAATAACAATAATAATAATAATAATAATAATAATAATAATAATAGACTTTATTTGAATAGGGTAACACGTGACAGTGAGCTAAAGGCTACTGATAAACCATAAGCTACGTCACAAGAAGAACGAGTAGAAGTACTTACACTATATCCTTTAACAAAGATTGCTTCCTTAGGACAGACCTGAAATTGCCAACCATTAAAAGAAATTATCAAAGTAATCGAGTGTATAATTTCAATATTTTTCTCGAGATAATTTTCAGATACCTAACCGGACAGTTTTTAATGCGAGCACAAACGCCTTATTAGGAGATTCCATCTTCACATCTGCGTGTACATTCCAACGCACAACACAGACAGGCACGTTCATCTAATCAAATGGCTTAATTTTGCAGTAGAAGACAGAAAAAGATGTTGTCACACGTGTAACACGACTGCTTTCCTTACGCCATTGTCTTGGTTTTAACAGACTCTTAACAAAAAAAGGTGAACTCGCTTTAAAAGTTACGTGTTCTGTTCAAAGTTACAGCATTAATTAAATTCAACGGTTAGTCGGGTAGTCAGCAAATTTGAAGAATCTAAGAAACTATTCTTAGGTCGTTGCAGACCAGGCCAGGGTTGCTCGAAGTACAGTCAACCAGCGTTAAATACCACGGAAATCTATAGGTTTCGATACCTCTTAACCGACGGTTAGCGCTAACTATAGGCTTCGAGCAACCGACCCTGGTTAAAGACGACACAAAACGATGGGCTTAATGACAAAACCAGTGGTTCTGCACGCCCCGCACGTGCGTTTTACATCCTGGTACATTTCCTTTCCGTTTTTGCCTTGACAACGGCGTGAAATAATCAAATTTAAGGATATTTGATTGGCGCGAACACCTGACAACAAATTAGGAAATGTGCTCTCCAAACATCCACGCCGCTCAAGACAATTTCATTTCTGGAAAAGGTGTACACTTTTCACGCCCAACGGGTTTCGAATTATCACG
>NC_090878.1:16451273-16483773 GCF_036669935.1 Montipora foliosa | reverse complement strand
CTGAGCGAGGAGTGTTCTAACTCAGTATCATTGACAGACATCAGACGATACCACGGGTACAACCTTCCATCCTGCTCGGCCACGCCTCCTGGTACCAGGCTCTTAATAACAATAACGGTCTTTTCGGGAGCAACTGGATCCTAGCATACAAAACAGAACAACTCAAACTTCAGTTCCATCGCCCCAATATTTAATTTATGGTGCGGAATTTGGAGATAAGATTAACATGAAGATGCCCACAAGAATTTGAGGAGTATGTTTCACGGTGAAATCAAATGTTGGTGTTTCATCCGGCGAGAGTATACCCTTAGATAAATCTCTCGGAGAAAAAGTAAGGAACAAACAAAATCAATACAAAAATGGCGCCGAGGACGGAAATCAGATCTGGGACAAACTGTTAAAAGCAGGAGCTCCAACCACATCGGCGACCATTGCTCGTTCGTGCTTACTGTAAGAAGGAGCAATGAGTTCAGCTTCGCTTCGCACATGAATTATGGATAGATCAGTCCTGTCAACGCTTTAAAATAACTTCTCTAATGCTTTAGCTCTTCGGGAAACAAGTTGGTATTTTCTTTGCTTCTCGACATCTGGGAAATTCCATCCTTTTACTTAGTTAGTTAGTTAGTTAGTTAGTTAGTTAGTTAGTTAATTAATTAATTAATTAATTGGCTAATTATATTAAAGTTCACCTCAGCTCCAAGATTTTTCGTCTACAATATTAATCTCCCCACTAGAAGCGAACATGTTTTACCATTCTTACCTCCAAATTCCGCTCATTATCTTCCGGGAAGGACGCGCAAAGACTAAAACTAATTTGGACCCATGGCCGTGATGTGAGAGGCACTGGTCAATTCTCGATTTTACGTCACAAACTTTTTTGCGACGCAAAATTTCTTTGAAAACAGAAATGCAAAGCACATTGGGACGTAAAATCGAGAATAGACCCATGCCTCTGACATCACAGTCGTGTGTCCAAATTACTGCTAGTTCTGCCAAGTTAACGTGGCTTGAACGGCACAGAAAAAAAGCGAAATTATGGGTTACAGTGCTGAGGCATGTTTGCTTTGGATGAGGAGTCTCATATTAGGGACGAAGAATATTAGAGTTTGGGTGCAGTTTAAGAAACGATCTTCTACAATACCGGATAGAGTGTTTTCACTCCTGTGATCAGTAACCTTGTTTTCCACCGAAACAAAAGAAAACGTTTGCATGATAATAGAACTCAATTCCAGGAGGATTAACTGAGAACACCAACATGGCTGAGGTGACATCAAGTGAAAACACTCTATATCCGGATGAAGTTTCATATGTGAAATCTTTCCAACTTTCATTTCATATTCTGTTCCGCAGTTGAAATATATGAAACTTCATCTATTCTAAAAAAAAATCATTTCGTTCACCACGTACGGGATAAACTTAAACTCGCAATAGGCCATTTCTCCTTCACAGATTCGCCAACCACGTGACCAAAAAAACCGGAGGGCTCAGGGAACGAGAATGGCAATTTGCCAGTACCAAAAATACCATAATACTCTTTGTTTGTCCCTCCAAAACTTTGCATAAGCATTGTTTTTATTTTCTCTTGGGACTTATAATGGTCCCAAGAGAAACTCGAAATAATGTTTATGGGAAATTTTGGAGGGACAAACAAAGAGTATTTTTGCTCTTCGGCCATTTCAAATTAATCAAAAACATAAAGAAAACAGCGGCTACAAACATAATGATAAAGCGCATTTTACTTTTGACTTGACGTTTCGTATGCTACAAAATACATCTTCAGAAGTGACGGTTGAACAAATTCAAATATGATATATATGAAATTAAGAAGACTGGTAACTAGAGAGAATAAGATATCTATTTATCTTACTATTTTTATCTTATTCTCTCAAGTTACTTAATTCGTAAAATACTGCATCTCTTCAAATATCTCACCTTGTAGTCAAGAATACTAAATCCTAGTCCCTTGTCGTCTTTCTGCAAATCGACATAATCGATCTCATCGGACCACATTGACTGTGACGTAGCGGACGATTCGTCGATCCGAGTAGGACTGGGACTGTCGGGCAGAACCGAGAGCATGGGGCTGGGTGTAGGGAGCCCCTGGTCAGGACTATTGTCGCCTGGAAACGAAAAAAGAAAGTCAAGAATATGACCAATACGAATATGTATACGAGGAACTTGCCTTCAAATTTTCAGCGGAGCAATTCCATGAACTTGTAGCATGTAGAGATCATCTTTCCCTTAAAATAGGCCATTTTACGGTTGTTTGCTCAGTCACCTCGCCTATGAATGGCTGCGAGGCTGCCGGTGGCCTCGTATTGATGATACAAACCTCACTGCTCTTATCATGTAAATTGTGTTGTTGTGATTCTAATTAGTGTAAAATAGCATTAGAAAAGCACAGAGGTTTGTATCACACGGTCACTGGCAGCCTCGATTCCAGTCTTAGGCCAGGCAACTTAGCTACAACTGTAAAGGTAAAGGCAAAGTCACTTTATTTAACGTCGGTAGTTCCTTGAGCTACGAGGCTGGTTTCTATGAAAGCCCACGGTGCGCCCTTTACTCCCCTCCCTCCCTCTGTCAGTGCTCCATTTTACGGGTATTTAAAGCTATAGTTACGCGCATCACAGGAGCGTCGAAACAGACATTGAAGTCATCATGGATCGAGCCGTAGATCTCTTGCTCAAAAGGCCGCGCACTAACCAGCTGAGCTAGGCTTGCTCCTCAAAATGGTCTATTGTTTAATTTTGGAGATTTTCCAGGACAAGACTACATCGCCCCTTCGTTTCATTCCTAAGAGACCCTGGTGAAGTGTTTTTAAAGGTCTCAACAGCAACCAACAACATAACTATCACAGAAATGGGTTTATCAAATGCGTTGATGTGATATAAATTAACCACCGTTGGAGCGGAAAAATTCGCTCAATTCTGCATTTGAGTCACCCACCGACGCAGCGCCGCAGTTTCTTTAGAAACTGAACCATTTTAACATAATTATCACCTTGTCTTTCAAATTCGCTTTCCAGCTCCGTTTCAACTTCCGTCCCAACTAAGAGTTCATCATGATCAACAAGGTCGCGTTTTCTAGCAACTACCAACCGGAAGTCGATTGGCAAGCCCTGAATCAGTGACACCACTTCTGAATGACTCATCTCCAAAACGCTGATGCCATTCACCTGGAAAAAGACACCCAAGGTCAAGGAGGCAGAAGCAAACGTGGATTGATAAACCTCGTCTTGTGAACATACAACAAGCGACAAAAGAAGTTGAGACGCGGTACTGGAAAGAACACAATGAGGAAAATTCATTTTTACCTTGGTAATGGCAACAGTACGCCTGCTTGACGATTAAAAATCCAACATTGTTTGGGGGAGGCGGGGGGAAGGGTTAGATGGGAAGATTAAATGGGTCGAAAAATTGTTAGGGGAGAGGGGGTCAGATAGAAAGATTAAGGGTCCCTAGGGAAGGGGGGATTTGCCGAACACTGCTAAAAAGAGGTAAGTGTCTTGACCTTTTTACGCTTATTGTGGATTTCCTCTCTGTATCTTTCTCGGGGCGCTTTTTCAATTGAGAGGCAAAAGCTTGTGATTGTTTGCGTTTTGCTTTACTACGGCAAATGATGACTTACATTTTCGCGGCACATCCTCAACCAATCAGCTGTCAAAGCAAACCCCATTGTGATTGGCTCGCATGAATTTTCCCGCGTTTAGCGCTGGATGGATTCATTGGCTTTGCGTCGTGATTGGCTAATTTGATTATCTGTCGTGATTGGCCAAAAAAGGCATCATTTCCTTGAATTTTGTTTTGCGAGAATCAATGCGCAGACAAAAATGTAATTTATCATGAGAAAATGACGATCTTCAGTTGTCTGTTACAAAGAATGTTAAGTATTTGAAATGCGGAAACTAAATAAACACGATTAAAAGGGGCAAGTACTATACCTAACACGAAAAAGGGGAACAAATTTCAATGATGAAATCCAACACGACTGTGTGTGATTACGGACAGAAAAAAAACATGTGAAAAACGATCATTCCATTTATTCTAGGTGTTTCTCTGTGAGACTGACTTTTTTATGTCCTACCTTAAGATGTCCTTGAATTTCTGGAGCGGATTCAAATTTTGAAAATTCCTGCCACGCTTTACTTCAAGATCAGCGCGGATAAAATATTCACAACAATCAATAAGGGATTTTATTTCCTGAAGACTCCCAGTTATGGTAGACTGCGAGAAGTAACTTGTATCGATATATGAGGAGAGACGAAAAGAACACAAGCAGTGGGTGGGCACAGGTTAAGGACGGTGCCTACTATTGTCATTGCACATACATTCTGCGCATCTCGATATACTCGGGTTCCAATCTCGACCCCAGAGCTCTTCCCTTGACCAAGGGAGAGAAGAGCTGTGGGGAATCCTGAAACAGAGTGTCCTCTTACTGGTTTTCGTGAAGAACAACCGAAAGCGTCTCTAATTGGTGCATTCATGTTAGCACAAGAATTGAGCAGGCGCCGTAAGGTTCAAATAGCCAATTTTTGGCTAAAAAGAACCCTACAGCGCATGTTCTCCTACACAGAGTTTCCCAGAGCCTTGGGTCGATCCGAGGCTCTGGTGACGAGAATGACTCGGGTTCGCTATGGGTGGTGCCTATTAATACAGGGATATTTTTTCGCGGTTTAAAACTACGCGGAGAAAGCAGAATTTAGCAAATGCTCTTGGTATCCAAAAAGAAAATTGGCGGTAACCATGCATTTTTCAGAGATAATCAACGTTAAATTTGGAAAAGAACGCCATACATAGCTTTGTAATTTACAGCTTTTTACAAACATTGTTCACAAATTATTTTTGAAAAATGCGTGGCTAACCCCAATTTTCTTTTTGGATTTCAATAACACTTGTTAGGATCTGCTTTTCCCGCATGTTCAGTAAACCGCACAAAATTACCTTTGGATAAGTAGGTACCGTCCTTAATTAATGAACCCGTTAAAGAATTTATTAGGTAGCTTTAGCAGCGACGACGGGAACGGCAACGAGTGCGTCATGTCAAAATAGGGACCTTAAGATCTACGACGGCGACGTCGACGAAAACGTCACCTCAAAATAGAACTTTGCTCTAGTAAAAGTCTTCCGCGATTATTCCATCTCGTTCACAACGTACAATGTGGGCGAAGTATCCTAAAAGTAAATTGGTACGAGCGGTTTCAGACTGAACATAGATAATGAAAGATTCTCTGTTACATGCTCACGTTGTCGTCAAAACCTAAAATTTAGTGATTTCACGTCGTTGTCGTGCAGAGAACCGCAAAGATATGAGCTAAAATCCGTGCCGCACGTGCAGCACGATTATTTATGCTCTTCTAACCAATGATATCATTGTTTTGTGGCATTTTCGTCGACGTCGTCGTCGTAGATCTTAAGCTCCCTAATATAAGTTCGCGTTATTGTAATCACTTCGCGACTATTCCAAGCTTTTTAGCATGACAATGGTGTGGCAGTCCCTCAAGAATGAAACCGATAAGAGTCACGCTTAATTTAGGGGAGAAAATGAAAATTTATCTCTAAGTACTGACGTCCTCCACAAAACCTCAAATTTGGTAATTTCACGTCGTTTTTTTTTTTTTGTTTTGCTGACGACGGCAAAGAAATGGACAAAAACGAAAAACGCACGTGCAGTGCGTGCAAAGCTATTGTTTTTGCCCACTGAATATGCAAATTTGTGACGTTCTCGTTTCCGTCGCCGTTGTCGTCGCTAAAGTTTCCTATTGAGTGTGGGGTGGGGGGATGGCTGATAGGTTACCTCAACCAAATGATCCCCTGGCTGCACAACTCCATTCTGACCCACAGGACCGTCGGGGCTTACAGCATGTACTCTGTGCCAAGGCAATGAGCCATCTGAGGGAAGCAATGAAAGTAGGTTTATCTGTGCGTTTTCATGTCTACATTGGAGGGCATGTGCTTTCCACGAATAAAACCGTGACCCCAGTGTAATTTCCTGAATGTGGTGACATAAATGGGTTGAGCTTGTGCTGGTTCATCACCTTATCTTGAGGATTTAACCTTGTAAAATACATTTTCCTCCCTTGGCAAAAATCAACCACTCGTTGATATCTGGGACCAGTTGCAGGAAAACCCAGACTGATTTCGAGCCAAAAAAAATTAATAGAATTTGTAAAACTGAGAACTGCGTACTTTGAAAAAAGGGTCTTTTAGCTCATTGTGCGCATTTTCTCATTTTCCTACAGAACTGTTTCAAAAATCATGTGGCGCAGAACACCTCAAAACTGTGGTATAAACATAGTGACAAACGCCAGCCACTTGTGTGCTGTGCGCTCGTTCTGCCTCATTTTGTATCTGTGGGATCACAGAACAGATACATGTATTTGGACATCAACAATTCCAAGTACATTTATATGTTCAGAAGTGCGCAAAATAGACCATATTTTTCGAATTCTCACGGTTGGACTGGATCTAGCATGGAATGGAGGCTGATGCGGGCAAATCTTTTCAAATGCAAATTAATTTGCGCGCATTAGCCTCCATTTCATGCTAGATCCAGTCCAACCGTTAGAATACAAAACTAGCCTATTGGTACTCTGCCTTTAATAAGCATGCGCTTTGGGTAACTTCGCGCATGTGTTTTACAAGCTTGAGTGCGATTTGTGACTGCAAGCCGAAAAAAAAACAAGCCGAAATTTAACCTCGGGCGTTTACCCTGGAAAGCCCCAGTAAAAATTCATTACCTTGTGGATTTTGAGTTCCTTCTAAACTGATTCCCAAACCACCACCCGGATGGAACTTTGATATGTCTGCAACCTGTCAAAGCAATCAAAGCATTGTACAATAAATTATTTGACAATTCTAATGTATACAGGAAACTTAACTAAAAATAGCGGCCTACAGTTCTCACTGAATTCTGCCCGCCATTTTGAATCGGCCGCCGCAAAGACCCTGGGAACGAGCTCGCCATTGGACAAAATCCGTGTACATGATACGCATTGCATTACTCACTAGAATATCCACACTATCTCCAAGAAGATTGCTGTAATGTTCCTTCACTGCCTCAGGGTCTAAAAATCAAGCGCACACACATTTTTATCATTAACTATTAATGCAAAATTAATGTTTTCCTTCAATCAGTGACACCCTGAGGCCAAAACTGAAGTCATGACTAAAATAAACTACTAAGACAAGACACAAACAATCAAAATGAATCAACCACAAGAACCAAAAGCCACAAGCCAAAGAACCACAAGCGCAAAAAGATTAATTGCATGCAAGCGATTTTAAGAGTGGGTCTCTATGTGTGTGAGGTCTAAGAATGGGTTTCTCAATCGCAAAAATGAAAACCCAAATCCATGCAAATGAATCTATACTCAGAGCAGGATGTTTTCAAAACAATTCACATCTGCCCCCTGTAGTTACAGATTCCTGACTTACAGCAATGTGATCATGAACAGTGGCAGAGCCCAATGGGGGTTACAGTATGTACTGGTAAGAACTACATGTACATGTAGTACGGTGGGTCTAAAGCACAGGTCACATTCCACAGGTCACTTAATGCAGGTCATTGTTTTACCTATTGGAAAGTAACCCTAACACTCAATTTGGCCTAAGGTTGGTTTTTAGGCCTAGGGTTACCGGTAGCCAAATTGAGGGGTTTGGGTTACTTTCAAAAAGGTAAAACAATGACCTGTAACGAGTGGCCTGTGGAATGTGACCTGTGTTTTAGACCCGCCGGAACTAGTATGGTTAGTACAGGCATGACAAAAATTCCTTGCATTGCTTCATTGTTAGAAAAACCCATTCATCTGGTAGTGAATACGGATTTGGACTTTTGCCCCAGAAAAGCATTACTGCACTAAGTTTTATCTAACCTCTAATTGGTGTGCAAGATGTTTTAGCCTATCACAGCATAATATTTATTAATCTAACTGCGATCAATACAATTACCCAAGATCCATCTGTTGTCCTGTAATAGTTGAGAGCACACATGCAGTAATGCAAAATCAAAGCATCAGTGAAAACCTTTTTCCATTGTCATGCTTGGCTGTAAGCAGCTCATTGCATGAGGTATTGACAATGTACCTTGCTTTCGTGCTCCAGAAGCTGATGCAGCATGCTCCTCTGTCTGCGGCGCACCTTTCAACCCCACACTGTTATCCAATAGGCGCGTTTTGCTCTGCCGTCGACTGACATGCCGAGCCGCCTTAAGTCTCACCACAGGACCAGTTTGTTTGAGAATTTCCACTGCCTGCTGATTGTCTTTACCATGTAGACTGACGTCATCCACCTAGAGTTACGTATAATTATGCAAACAAATTATAATAATGTTATTGCTCCGTGTCTGAGGCAAAAGGCTACACTGTATAGGTTGAGTACCATCAAATTCAAGTTCAAAATGCAATTTACATTTTTCAAATTATTAACACCACACAATTAATTAAAGTGAAAGTTACTTGAACAGCAGACTGTGAAACAAAGTATACTTAACACAAAGACAGGCTATAATTATGATTAAAAGTAAATTGAAAAATCAATGACAGTGCTACTGATTCATTTCAAAATTAAACAAGAGACAGTTACCTATCCTTATTCATTACTCAATTACAATAAATAAAATTACAACATACATGTAAATAATAAATTATTCAGGTCAGTACAATAGTACAGGTGAATAAATTTCGATATTAAATTTAGAAAGAGCTTCAACAATCACAATCATCCTCAAATCGATCAAGTACTGTAAAAAAGTATACTTGGTCTGGCATTAATAGGGAATTTAAGATCTAAGACGGCAACAGTCGACAAAAACGTCACCTCAAAATATAACTTAATCGTAAGTCTTTCGCGATTATTCAGTCTAAATCGTGTCGTACAATGTGGGCAAAGTATCCTAAAAATAAATTGGTAGGAGCGGTTTCAGTTCTCTGTTGCTTGCTTACATTGTACATTGTCCTGAAAACCTCAAATTTGGTGATTTCACGTCGTCGTTATGCAGAGGACCACAAAGATGCTTGCTAAAATCCGTGCTGCACGTGCAGCACGATTGTTTATGCTCTTTTAACCAATGATATTATTGTTTTGTGCCGTTGTCGTAGTCGTAGCCATAGCCGTCGTCGTTTCTTAAATTCCCTAATGCAAAATTTTGGAGAGGAAAACAAAGAGTATTATGGTATTTTTGATTGTGGCTGATAGCATTATTCTTCTTAGAAATAGAGAAAAAAGGAGTCCACTGCAAACAGTGGAGTCCTGTTTGCTTTACCTCAATGATCTGATCATTTACTCTCAGTCTACCATCAACAGCTGCAGCACTTCCTTCTGCAACACTCTTGACAAAGATGCCATATAATTCCGCTGCATGTTGGAAAAGAAATGAAACAAGGCCATTCCATGACCATAATTCACAATTCAACTATTTGTGTGAGAGTACCTGTGCAATGTATTAATTTATTTTTATCATGTGACATGAAACATTTGCGTGACATACTTCCAGCTAGTGCTACAATTAAGGTATCGTGAAGGATAGGTGATAAAGTGATTTGCATGAATAAAGTACATGTACAGTGCAGCTTTGTGCGACAGCTGAGCCAATCGTATGCATATTTTCCTTAACATCAAAGAAGCTGACAGATCAAGTATTACCATTCTCTTATTTTTCCAGTTATTGCTACAAAGCAAAACACAAAAATTAATTATTGTTCATTCCCTCTTTCAAGAAAACAAATTAAAGAAGCCCTTTGTATTTGAGGAGGTGATTGTTATTGTTGTTGTCAGTAACCATAAAAATAAAAAAAATATAGCAAAAGTATTAATGTACTCTAATTATAAGTTGCATTAGTCTCTTAAGGCCTGGTTTAAGCTCCTGCAATTACTGCCACATCTATCTATTGCAAAACATGGTGCGTCACATGCCTTTGCACTAAATAAAGAATAAATGCTATACCGGGTAATTGCATTGTGACTAAACTTGATAGACAACAAATGCGAGGAAACGATGTTATGTGCTTGTAATATTTCGATATAAATCTATATCATCTTCGGACTAAAATGTGCTAAAATGTGCTAAAACAACACTGACCTGAAGTCTGCTCCACATATCCAGCTATAGTAATTCCCAGGCCTTTACTGTCCTTTACAAGTTCTACATCGAAGGTTTCAACATCTCTGTCAGTCTAACGAAACAAAAACAAATTGCATGTAAAATTTAATTTAACTTGTAATCTAGCTCCTTGGAAATTCTAGTGTTCAAGTTATTTCTGAGGGACCAATACTGTACTATCCCTAATCTTTGAAATCAATAATGTCTTGCTACTATTGTCATAATTAACCTTTTAAAAGATATGGAGTACAATAAAATGTTGTTATTGCGATGAATCACTCTTATCAACATCAAACTGTATGGTGTTACACTACATGACTGTATTTAACAATTAGACCCATAGTCTGCAAGGGCTATGGGTCAATATGGGTAATTGTTTTAGTATCACCCAACTAGTCGGACAGAAAAAACAGTAATAAAGTTAGCAAATGCAAGTTGAAGAGATATTTATTTGCTACTCGAGGACTATTACTAATAGTCCTCTAGTAGCGTAGCCAATCAAAATGCAGGATTTGCATTAGTCCACTAGTTGGGTGATACTCTAATTTGTTAGTGTTCTGCTGCTAGTGTAACGTTCTACAGCTGTACATTTACATGTACATATTGCAGCTACAAAGGGCAGTACATTGCGTTAATGACTCCTACCTCCGCTTCAATTGATGCAGCATCCACATTATTAGTTTCATCTGCAACAAGCCGAGCAATGACCAATTTAACATGTTGTCCAACTTTGCGCAGCACTTGGGCAACCTGTTCACTGCCCATACCACCAACATTAACTTCTCCAATTTGGAGGATGTGGTCACCACTTCGTAGGTGTCCATCCTAAAATTAGATCAATATTTCTTTCAATAATTAACAACTGAAGCCTTTTACAACTGATTTGCTTGCTACATCATGTTACTATGGAAACAAGCTTAAACCGTGGCTGTATTTAAGGATCACAAAAATGATTCTGTACCACTTCATAATTATTAACTTGGTGTTGCCTCTCTTCCTCATTTACTTGAACTGAATTCATTGTTATGAAGGATAAAATTACATGTAACTTAGTTTGATAATAATAATGTACTGTTATGAACTTTCATTATTTGAAAAAAATCAATTCATTCACCTTTGGCGGGATATACATGTAACTTATACTCACAATTGACCTGTCTTAGTGAGCTTTCAGCTGGCTAATTGATATTGCAAGTGCAGTGCAATCCCGCTTTCAAGCTTGCATTTTTTTCAGGCTTGCTTACTAGCTAGTATTCGTAGACATTGCACGCCTACACCGAGAACCTATTCTGATCTTGTATCACAATGTTGTTCACATTAAAGAGTACATGTAGTTCTATAGAGCGTCATGGTTGTGGTCAGGTTATCACAGCAACTGTTTAACCCATTGACACTTCAAACGCCCTAGCATGCCCCCACTTGACAAGTAAAATTGTCTGGTGTTAGACAGAGTAAAATGTGTTAAGTCTCACTTGCAGGGATCAATGGGTTGAGTTGCTTAATTGACCGAATGCAATTTAAAATTGCCATCAACAAATTATTCTCTTGTCTTTGTGTTAATTAGCCTAACTACTGTAGCCTCTTTAACACATGTAAAATTGAAATAATTTGGGCTGTAAAACCAGGCTAGTTAGCAGTGCTCGACCTTAGCAGTAGTCCACTAGTCCTGGACTAGTGCAAAATGCTTGTGGACTAGTAGAAACTTAGAACCACTAGTCACAGGACCAGTAACTACTTTGTAATTAGTTTTTGCAATGTCAAAAAAAAATACATTAGGTGAAAACAAAATACACTTCTTCTAAACGTTGTTCGATGCGTTCCTCGCAACATTTCGATCACAAAAACAGATAGTCCAATTTACATAATTATGTAATTATAAAAAGATATTGCAAATAATATTGCCATGCTGCAATCAGGAAGGACTACCAGAGATTTACTCAGGACTAGTAAATTTTCACTTCAAGTAGTCCCAGGGCAAGCGATCGAAAAATTTAAGGTCGAGCATTGTAGTTAGGCTAATTAACACAAAGACAAAAGAATAATTTGTTGGCAGCCATTTTTGCATTCACGTGTATTACATATACTGTACATATTTAACTGTGACCATCATCTTCCTAAGTTTCATTTCATATTATTAGGGGTGCTGAACATTTAACATTATCCTGTTCCTAAAAGTTAAAATTCAGCGACCTTTTACAGTGACTGTCGCTAACTTGTTTGTAGACAGAGGAACAGGGTACCCACCCTATCGGCCACTCCACCAGGGAGGATAGTCTTCACAATCACACCAGTGCTTCTACCACCAACAATGCCAAACCCCAGGCCAGAGCCATCATTGTGAAGCTCCACCGTCTCAATATGCCGCAAGTTCTCCCCATCACCAGCCTTGAAGAGAAACATTTTTACTTATTAAATGATATTCTTTTAAAAGAAAATTATGTAATAATTATATTAGATCTGTAACAGTTTGAATCCAATGTTCTACCTTAGTAATGATTGTTTGATAGTCTAGAGGTCATGTGATTAACATTTGATGGATACCCTAAGAATATCATCGCCCTTCATTGCAAAACTGAATTAAAAGGAGCAATGAAATTGTGCTGACTGGCTATTGCCAATATGCCTGGTACTATAAGGTGCAAGTTCTTGCATCGTTCTGTATTCTTTAACATGTTTGACATTAACTTTTATGCCTTTAAATTTCCACATTTGCAATATAAACTTTACACAAATCAGTTCTTTTTCCATAATAATAAATAAAGAGCCCAAAATTAATTAGCTTTACATTACATGTATTATAATTATTTTATCCACAAGTGAGAGATTTCGAGGCAATGAAAGGTATAGACTACGTTACAGAGACTAACACATATCGTGCATTTTACCTTTCGACACACCCATCCGAAAAATTGGTTTTTGCCCTGAGCGGGACTCGAACCCACGTCTCCCTGATTACTAGTCGGGCATGCTAAGCCACTACACCATCAAGGCCACCACGCTGGCAACTCAGCAGATTAATGGGGCGACTTTAGCGACGTGGGGATTCCTAGGGCCCAACTTTTCTTAACTTGAGTATATATCTTTGCCTCTATAACCCCAAACAGGGCTTAGAACACAAGTGAGAGATTTCGAGGCAATGAAAGGTATAGACTACGTTACACGAGACTAACACATATCGTGCATTTTACCTTTCGACACATCCATCCGAAAAATTGGTTTTGCCCTGAGCGGGACTCGAACCCACGCCTCCCTGATGACTAGTCGGGCATGCTAAGCCACTACACCATCAAGGCCACCACGCTGGCAACGCAGCAGATTAATGGGGCGACTTTAGCGACGTGGGGATTCCTAGGGCCCAACTTTTCTTCATTTGAGTATATATCTTTGCCTCTATAACCCCAAACAGGGCTTAGAACACAAGTGAGAGATTTCGAGCTAAAGTCGCCCCATTAATCTGCTGCGTTGCCAGCGTGGTGGCCTTGATGGTGTAGTGGCTTAGCATGCCCGACTAGTAATCAGGGAGACGTGGGTTCGAGTCCCGCTCAGGGCAAAAACCAATTTTTCGGATGGGTGTGTCGAAAGGTAAAATGCACGATATGTGTTAGTCTCTGTAACGTAATTATTTTATCAATGATATATTAATTTTAGGGCTTCTGAACCATCAGATAATTTCAAAATTTCTGTAAGATTCTTATATTTCAATACAGTCACATTTAGCTGCAGCAATGCAATTTCCTCTACATTGTACATGTATCACTCTCCATTTTCGGTGGTTTCTTTATGTACAAGTACAGTATTGTGATTTCATACAGCTGTATTTCTTTGTTACAATACAGCACGAAGACTTTGCGACTAAAATTTCCAAAATTGCGACTGGAGTTTTTATTTTTTATTTCAAGCCCTGTGGTACAAGCTACAGCAATATCACTACATCATGCAGGAACGACCAAAATGTTCTATTAAGCCATAACAGTGTAGTTAAAAGTGCATGATCCACTTGTCAGGCAGTTTTACAGCTTGGCATAACACCTCTAGTTAACATGTAGCTTGATGAAGTAAGATCATCCAGTTGACAATATATGTCAAGGTCATCAACTCAATGATCAGTTTAGAATACTAATGGGTTTCTTTCTTGTTAAAGCTTATATAATTATATATGTACTGTATTAAATAAAATAAAAAAATAATTAATAGAAAATACCTGCTCAAGGCATTATTTGACCATCACTGGAATTAGTACATGAAGGAAGCTTACACATGCCAGTATTTGCCTAGTGCTTGCAAAACAATATATATACCGGTATACAGACTGTTTGATATTGGAGAGAAATCTACATGTACTGTATGTATGGGAATTTGGTTTCTCCCAATATTCTCCAGTCATGTACAATGTTTTGAGCCTGTTTTAACATGACGAGGTATAACTAAATATTAAATCTTATTTACCATTAAAAAAAACTGTTAATCACTAGTAACTCACAGGTACAGTAACAGATGTATGGGAGACAGAGCTAACATTTGAGGGTGTCCTAGACAGCAACGAGCTTGCACCAGATGTCGTACGAGACAAGTTTCGTGAACGAGGGATACTCCCTCTTGCCACAATGAGTTCAACTTTACCACTGGTTTGCTGTAAAACACCAATGGCTTGTTGATGAGACACACCACTGTCAAGCTGTTTGCCATCAATTGCAAGGATCTGATCACTTTCTTGCAGGCGGCCATCACTAACAATGAGAATGATAATTTAATATTAGTACTGTATTGCTCAAAGATAAGCAAACTATCGAACTTGCTTGCTACGCATTGAAAATCACAGATTCAAGAGTCTTAGCATTGTTGAAACGAACCAACGTGTTTGCCAACTAGTTTTTACCACTGCTTTGTCCGTGTGACTAACCCCATCCCTCCCTCCCCCGATAGTGCTAGAAATGACACGCACATGTAAATTCTTTCTATTAATACCTTCCAGCAACACCACCTCTTTGGATCTCCTGTACAAATATTCCTAATTCTCCACGATTTTCACTTTTTAGTCCAACCACACTGAAACCCAATCCTCCTTGTTCCGGTTTCATCAATGTCACTGTTTCAATCTGTCGCCCTTGTGACAGAGTTTCAATGCCTTTTTGGAAATTTTCATCATGGCCAAATCGGGATTTTCTGAGCTCCGCAATTATTTGCTCTCTGTTGTCATCACGCAGGTCATAATCTTCCTCAGCTGGAAAATCACTGACAGGCAATCTGCCTTCAGTTTCCAACCAATCAAGATCTGGTTGGTCAGCCCTAGCCGCCACGGGCTCGTAGTTTGGGGTTTCTTGCTCAAACACTCCATCTGTAGAAGGGGTGTCCGTTGTAACAGTTACTGCGGCTCCTTCACCGTCTGATGCCGATTGACGAGGGAAAACAAGCTCACCAGTGGGAGAGAATTCAAAGTCCTTGACTGCTTCAGGTGACAAATGCTGTAATTGGTTGTTGAGTTCTCTAACAGACTGTTGAATAACCAGAAGCTGTCGAAACAGAGGACTTTCCAACATTTGCTTGATTCTTTCAAGCTCCTCATCATTGTCCGTGTCTCCTCTGGATTTGAGCTTCTGTTGAAAGCCATCTAAGATTTGTGCTGCACGAGCTGTGTCTGATTAAAGAGAAGGAAAGACGAAAAAATAATGCTTTGGACAAGCAAAATGCCTTATGAAGAAAAGTTGTAGGGAGGATCTTGGTTGACTTGTGAAGAGAAGTTAATTAGAAAGGTAAAGTACATTTATTGTGTTCCCCTTGGGGCTTTCCAGGAGTAAATTACATTTTTTTTCGGAGAACTTTAACAAGCTTGCTTGTTATACAGTTTGCAATCACTTCAGGAAGTGAAAGATGTCCCTATTTAGAACCAGGAAATGCCACTACACAGCAGACTATAGGGGACATTGCTAAACAACAAAACAGTGAAACAAATCACCAAAACAATACGTACGAACCCACCATACATTGAATACTAACTGCTCCTAATTTAATCTGAATCCTAATCTTAATCTCAATTAATTAGGAGCAATAATGTTTTAATTAGGCCTAAAACATTATTTAATCTCCAATCCAACCTTTGTTGGTTAGTATTGGTGGGGTCATACAATTGTACTACAGGCACCTCCCTGGTAGATTACATGCTATACTATGACAACTGACTTTACACATACTGTACATGTCTCCAGCAAAGTTTGGATCATATATTGACCCATGATAACGAACAAAGCTACAGCCAACAACTTGTGATATACACTGTAGGAAACCAACTTCGCTTCACAATATTCCTAAAATTTTGATTGCTAATAATTATCTGGTATTGCATGTGGTTTATAATACAATTATTAATATTTTAATGTCTTTGAAGTTTTATAATATTAAAATCTTTATGCATAATTACTGCACTTAACGCAAGAGTCCTTATAACTCGAACCTTTGCTAACTTGAATAAAAACCATTTCCCCTGGAATTCTGCTGCACATTTACTGTAAGTTCATTAAACTCTCTCAAATCGGAACCCTTGGAAATTCTAACCCTCAAAAATTAAAAGCAATTTTTATTTCCTGTCTGGTCCTGTTCTATATTATTATTCCATCCTCGATCACTTAGATTAGTTTGCTAAGACATGACAGGTTTCAACCAAACCCAAAAATTCGTTATATCATTGCAAGGAGCCTGAATTTTCCCTCTCAAAAACCAACCTTTGATTTGATTTGCGTTAATATGTTGACTCCAGTTTACTGATACACTCTGATTATAGTGCTCCATCACTTACGCGTAACACAAAACATAACAATCGAATTCATGGTTTTTCAACATGCTTCTTTGCACAGTTTTGCTACACATCACATCGAGTTTTTATTTTTATTTTTATCATTTTAGCAACCTTTAGTTTAAACATGCATTCCAACTGATTCTTGATAGAACACCGCTACACGTTTGCAATTAATTATTTGTTTAGAAAATTACTGGGTATTCTGCAATTCCTTGCTCCATGATTTCGGTTTCCCATAAGCTCGGATTGAATTAAGAATAAAACATTGATATTAAAGATGAAATGGCCTAGCCAGTTATTAAAATTAACAAAGATTATTGTCGAAAACAGTTTCTTACGACGGCACGAAAAATGTGTTGATTTCAGAGATGAAATATGTGAAGAATTTACAGCTGGAAAACAATAGAGGTCCTGAACTCTGACAGACCTTCATTAATTTTTCGAAAAGGATAACATTTGGAACAGCGACAAAGTCAGAAAATCGTCAAAATCATCAGTGGTAAACGGTCAATGCATCTTAGTTTTAAACAAAGTACTTTTACTTCAGACTTGAAGCTCAAAATATCCTACCAATATGTCATGCCGAATATTTGCATGCCTCTGTGTTTTGGCTCGATGAAGAATAGGATTATGAAAACATGTCGCATTATTCCACGATTAATCAATCCAGGTTACTATTTTATGTCATTAAGCGAGAAATACAACAAACAAATCGCTTAGATTTTAACTTAAACAGCAGCAAACCTGATAAAATAGGCATCCTGGCAGAACAGTGTCACGACATCGATATTTCCCGCTGGAAGAAATCGTAGCTCTTGAGTTCACTTCCCTCGCAAAACAACAAGCCAGATTTTATGAAAATTAATTTTAAAAGAAATAGCTGACAGTGGACTAAGGTTTATCAACGATGAAGGTTTCGAACGTTGGTTTTCCTCTGAGCGTCGAACACGCGTAGAACTCTGTTTCAAATTAATATTTGGAGGCCAGGCTACTCGATTCCGAGATACATTGCTGGTCACGAGATCGCGTGACGAGAAAGGGAGGGGGAGGTTTCAGGGGTCCCGGCTGTCGCGGAGTACGTTTGAAAATGGGGGAGGGGGGGGGGGTGTTCTGGTACAGATTACAGAAGTGTGAGGTCTAGGAGCAAACAACACCGTTGGAAAAAAGTGAGGGGGGCGCATTTGATCATATTGACATGCAGGAGCCCATCTTGATGAGCTCCTGTCACATGTTAATTTGCGCCTAAGAAATATTTTATTATTATAAAGCTCTTTCCTCTCCGCGGGACGGGACTGTACGGGACTCCGAATAAGAAAAGTAGAAATCAGAGAAGCTTCTCCAAACGCTGAAAAAGGAATTGGCAAAGCTTATAGTCTTGGCTAAAAAACTGGACCTCGTTACGTCTGGTAAGTATATGAAAGTCGCTTGTTCATTAAGGCATATCACAGATGCAACCAGCCAACCACCCAAGCGAGTAATGAGAGAAATACATGAATGATATTAAGCATCAACATCGACTGGGATTTAAGGAAAACCCGAGCCCCAGATGGAATTTGAATCCATGACCCTCCGTGATCTGGTACGGATGCTCTACTGGAGGCTTTGTGGGGAGCGGAGCAACGTTGAAATGAGGGTATAGACTATGACTATTAGACCGTGTGACTTCGTAGTCTATACCCACATCTCACCCTCGCTCACCACAAATTCTCCAGTAGCTCAGTGGTTAGAGCATCCGTACTGGGTCACGGAGAGTCGTGGGTGCAAATCAAAATTTTTCCGAGTTCCCACCTGGGCCCGGTGGTTCGAAAGGCGATTAACTTAATCCAGGATTAGCGTAAACGTTTGTTTCAAGTTTTTGACTTTTTGGTGAAAGTTTCGTTTGTTTTTCAAGACTGACTTCTTCTAATGTAAAGTTTTGCCGAATATCACTGAGTGTTGAACAGCATTTGGGAGTAGAGAAATAAAATCCTCGGTTAATTTTTAATCTGGGATTAGCGTTAATCGGCTTTTGAACAACCGGGCCCTGGAGTTGAAGATGATGCAGAGTATAAATGAAAGATAATAATGGTTTCTATAGTTTATAAAATGCGGCCCTGGATTCTCTTTCGAAACCAGTAAACTCATTGGTACAGGTAAAATCAGGTAGCGCATTCCGCAACTTAGCTGATACTTAAGAAAAATGTCCTAAGAAACATAACTGGTTGATTTAGGTTTATTGAGGGACAGAACGTAATTTTCGCGAAGATCATGCCTAAAAAGAGGACGGGAGAGAAAACGTACTTTTCATGTAAGCAGGAAAACCCTTTAAAAAAGAAAAAAAAGACAAGAAACATACTTTTATAAAGTAATATGAGGAGATTTTGAATGCGCTTATTGCATAGAGATGTAGAGTTTGACTTTAGTACTAAGAGAACAGGTAATCTGCAAATATAAATCTGGTTATTCTCTAGCTTATTTAAGAATTATACCGTTCCTTTGACACAAGGATCACGGCGGAAAAAAGCCCAACTTTGTCGCCGATTTTCTATGACAAAAATTTGCTCAAAAATCAAAAGTCTACGTTAACTGCACACACCAGGGTTACTGCTTAGTATCTGGCTAGAAATCGTCTTCTCACTTTTTACTCCGGCCGCGCTTCAGCCATTTGATGAGGGCCAGTCTCGTGCTTCTCAAGTTGCCTCCTTCATGCCCAAAAGAATTCTGGGTAATTCTGCCATTCCATGACAAGGGAAGACACCCGATTGTCATTTCATAGATTTTTTTATATGTGACGGGCCACCCAATCCTACCAGCAAAATACAGCCTCGATTGAGGTTTTTAGCTTTCAAAACTAGCCCAAATTGTAGTTTCTGGAATTCGTCCACAGAAAGGCCAGAGAGACAACTTCACTCGTAAACCGCCATGTGTACAACAGAGCATTTTAGGCGTCCCAGTCTGCATGAAACCATCTCTCACCTCTGGCTCGAGAAGACCAGACACGCGCGGTTCTTACGTTACGTTTATGCCTGTGGAATCAACCGAAATGTCAATGATTCCTTGGTATGCTAAGTAACGGAGAGCCAGAACATTAACGCATGCGCTGACGGGATTTTTCAACAAGAGAGGAAAAACGCAGTACCTCCAGACACCGGCGCTGGAGCGTCGTACCAAACGAGTCATCCCGGGATTTCGGCCCGTGCGATCGCTTTTGGACGCAGTTGGCCCTTCGCTGCTTTCTGCTACCGACCTTGCCTCCCGGTACGGCATTGAGGGAGAGAGATGTCGGCCCCTAAACCATGTGTGACAAATCCCACGCCTACTCACAGCTCCAAACCGTCCTTGTCAATTTAACGTAACAATACGATGGCTTAAATATACAAGGGAAAAGTCTTTTTACCTGACATGTGGTAAGCACTGAAGGTCGCAGATTACAAAGTGTGCGCATGCGCCCTACTAAAGGTAACATACATGGATGCACAAACTTTATTTCACTACGAATTTCAGGCTAACTGCAAGAGCTAATTTCTTAGCATATACAGGTACATACTAAACGCCTAATATTTAACAATTATTCCACTCGCGCATGTTGGATATGAGATGATAGATAGCCATCAAGGCGCGAAGCGCCGAGTTGGCTATAATCATCTCATATCCAAGAAGCGCGAGTGGAATAATTGTTTTATTAAAAACGCCCCCAAAATATAGAAAACTAGACTACAATAAAAATAAAAAGGCCCAAAAAATCACGCGTATACTTGCCGTGTTTGTAGATCATGGTATAATGGCTCATAACCCATGATGGCTTAGCCAATCAAAACTCTCGAATTGCATTATCCAATGATCCAGTTTTTAATAACAACTGATAGCCTCCTGAGTCCGGCAAGGCAATGAAAATGCTTGAAATCTGATATCCGTGGTTCAGTTTTTAATAATTAACAATTATTATTTGAGGTTGTGCATGATAGCGATAATTATCAAGGCCAATGTTTGTTTTATCTACCGAAGCCGAAGGCTGAGTCGGAGAACACAAACTGAGGCCTTGATAATTATCGCTATCAAGCGAAAACCGAATCCAATAATTGTTTTATTATGCATATTCCTGAGCTGCACTTGTAAAGACAAGAGGACTGACTCATCCATTTCTTAGGATGAGCGGCAAATCAAAGAATGTTTCTGCGGTTGGAAGAGTCTTCTTTCCTCTTCTTTTCTGTTGGTTAGTCTGTTAGGTGACGTCACTTCGGCATGCATAAAACTATTGAACAGACTTAACTGACTAGAGTGTAATGTGAAGTTCTAAGTTTCTACCCTATATGAAGCATTTGAGCGTTAGCCCTACTGATGGAAATGGGCCAACACAAGGGCCAATTGAACCCACGACTTTCGGGTTAGATCACCGCTGTTCTTCCGACTGAGCTACAAGGTCAGACGGGAGCTGGCCGTAGGAAGTGAAGATGTTAAAGTCACGGCAATGAACATGTACAAGTACAAGGAAGGATTACATTTTTGCAAACGTTGGCCGTGTAGCACATATGTTTGAACAGACTTAACTGATTAGAGTGTAATGTGAAGTGCTAATTATATAAGTTTCTACCCACTATGAACCATGTGAGCGTTAGCCCTACTGATGGAAATTGAACTATTGTCTGTTTAGGTATGACGTCAATTCTACATACATAAAATCTATTGTCTGTAGGTATGAAGTAAGAGAAACAGAACCAGCAAGAATTAGCTGCGTGCTTATAGCCAATCAAAATCGAGCTGGTGACACCAATTAAGCAATAGACCACACGTTTCCATGGTTTATAAGCTGACAAACCACGCGGGATGTTTGTAGAACACGAGAAGAATTCGTAAATCACGAGCCGCAGGCGAGTGATTTACGAATTCTTTGAATATTCGTCCAACATCCCCAGTGGTTTATCATGCCTATAAACCATAGAAACGTGTGGTCTATTGCTTTTATATAATAATTCAGAAGACGCGCAATTTTTCCATGAGTTTACTGGCACAATGAAACATAGCTGATTGACCAATCAGAGCGCGCGCATTGATTTGGTTATTATATAATGTATAATAATATCAAATATTGCTTAATAATGAAATTGTACACTAAAAAAATAATGAGCAAACTTTTACATACAGATTATACATTTCCTAAGCCAGAATAAAATATTTGCCTGCAAATAGAATTTATGTAAAGTGCGTTCGATAATAACTGAGTCTTTCTAGCCTCGCTACAACGAGCAAATTTCAAAAAAATATTTAACTTTAACTTTAATTATTTCACAGCAAGGTAAAAAAAAAAATACAAATATATAAACATAACTAAATAGGAACCTCGTTCCAGGGTTTCCATTGCCGTTGTCCTCATCGACAGAGACCCTGGGAACGAGTTCGACTAAATAGAAGTAATCATGGATTAGTAAAATGCGTTCAATGTCTGGTCAAATAATATTCTCTATTAATTTGTTCTGATTGCCCAGAAATAATCAGGTAAAGTGGACTTATGTGGTGTTTTCAGGCAGTACGCAGAGAGAACTTGAATCTGCTGTGAGAAGCAGCTGAGTTAATTGACAACTCGGCATCGTTGCCGGCTCGAATTGCCATTCGGGGGCGAATTGCTGCGTCTGTTTCCGACAAAACACATCATTACACAGCTTTCTGTTGTTCTGATAAGTAGCTTTAGTCATATTTGCAAGTGATACTTCGAATAAATCAACACAACTTCAATTACAATTAGGTTTGCTCTTTTCATTTAAAGTATTTAAATTTCTACAGGATTAAATTCATACGGAAAATAGATCATAAAAGACGCACTTTTTATTGCAACTTAACAGCGTTCGCTGTTGACACCATCATTTATACTTCCTCTTTACTTTCTTATATAATCAAGAATACAGTACAGGATCAGTATCGTTATCAAATTTAAAATTGTGCATTTCCAATACAGCAGGTTTTCGTCTATTTTACGTTAACATTTGTTGACACCCTTTTTCTTAAGTATTTTGCTCAGTTTTTACTGGTGATATTGTGAAGTCATTTGTAAGAACTCGAGCCAGTGTGGATGCGAGCCTCTCTCTCTGCAAATCGAGAGAGAACTACACTTAAGTAATAGCCTTTGGCTTAGGGGTTGTTTCATTCATCGAATGAACTTTTTGGGGTTTTCGTGTAGGATTTCCGCATCAATCCAATTAATTATGCTTGCCCCAAACTCCCGGGGGGGGGGGGGGGGTACTCCCTTATAAGGGCTTAATGGGGACGTGCGGCCAGCCAGGGTATGTTTTTCGGGATTTTTGTCTTGAACAGGGTATCGAATTTATCATTTTTTGTCTTAATCAGGGTATCGATTTATCAATTTTTGTCTTAAACTGCGTTAAATGTCTTAAACGGGGTATCAAAAATCGGAATTCTGTCTTAAACAGAGTAGGAAAATCAGCGATATTTGTCTTAAACAGGATCAGGGTATGAGGGGCCGCGCCGCACCTCCCCACCAAGGGATATATCGAATTACTTCCCCCCCCCCCCCCCCCCGGGCCAAAACTACCTCTCTACTCTCCGGCGTAATCGAGAGAATCTTTAATCGTACTTGCGTGATAAGACGCCGGCCCTCTTGGTGACAAAACAATAGCAAAATGTAACTCAAATTTTACATAATAATAGAGTCAAATCCCCTTGAGACTTCTTTGCTATTGTTCTCCACTAACATGGCCCCCGTGATGTCAGAATTGCACGGAAAACGGTACACAAAAGCACGAAAATTATCTCATTTAAAACTTTTTTCTCTCCTTTTTTCTTAGGTTTTAATTTGTTTGATATTTGAGGAAAAAGGCCCGATGCAAGCCAGAATCAAATAAGTCATTGTTTTGACTTGTTTTGACTTCTCTAAGTCAAAGCTGACGTAAAAAAAGCAAAACATTGTTAACAATAAACTGACAACTGAAGTATAGTACTTGAGACAAACACTGAGATCTGTGATCAGGGGGAGAGATTTCAGCTGCATGGTAAAAGCGCCGTTGATCATGAGTCGATGAACTCGGGGTAATCCTTAATTTGTAGAAAAAGTCTACAAAGATCTCATCACAAAGAAAACATGATTCTTTTTTTCACTGTATTTACAAAACAATTCACTCCGAAATGCCCGGCTTTCTGTATGATAGGTGAAGAGGAGTTATTTCGATCCCAACAAGGCCGTTTCGCGCTAGAAGTCGCTGTCTTACCAACCTACCAAAACATATTTACAGTTATTTACATGAGCATCGTTCTGTGCTTGTTCGATTCGAACTAGTCAAACGTTAATAAGAGTCAGATAAATTAGCAATATGAAGATTGGTCGCTAAGACACCCTTTCGGCACAATAGTCTCTTGATCAAAGTCCAAATTCTCAGTAACTTCAACAACTTCTGGAGTATACTTTTCGGTGGATGAGGTCGAGTGCTGGTAGCAAGGGTTGTTGGGATTTTTCTCTCCTTTTTCACCTTTTGACTGCAGGCATCGCGGAATTGTGCTTTTTGAACAGCTACCGCTGTGCAACCTGCTCGCGGGGCGGGGCTGTCCTGGTGGCCCTATATGTAAGACCTCACGAAATGACTGCCTGAAAGATCGGTTGAGGGCGTTGTAAATCACCGGGTTATTGGCATGATTGGAGACAACTAACACGAAGGAGAACATGTCCAGCCAATGAGGAATCCTGAATCCCAAATTCGCCATGTCCAGAATGTTTATCACACTCGCAGGAATGTAGCAAATGATAAACACAACAATAACTGTGAACAGAGTTGTAGCAATTTTGATGTCTTCCACATTGACCGAAGGTTGGTCCCGCCGAAGGTTTCCGATCATGGTGCCATGAGCTTTGATAATCTTGTAAATCTTGAAATAGCAAAAAAGGATAATGCTGAAAGGAATAGCCACTACCAAAGTAGCAAAGGTCAGCGTGTAAGAGATATTTCGACTGAACAGGAAATGACAGACGCATTTTCCGACTTGATACTCGTGCGCCGACCACCCGATGATTGGTGCGAGCGACAGGACGAAGGGGATGAACCACGTGACCGCAAGAATCCGAAGGGTATTGCTGTAGGAGAAGATTCGATCGTATTTCCCTCCTTCCACAATCTTAAAATACCGGTTTACACTGATTGCACAGAGCGTAAGCAGCGAGGTAGCGCCCAGAAGCACAGTCAGAAAACCGTTCAGTTTGCACAAAGGCTCCCCAAAGATCCACTCTCCTTTGTTAATGATGGTTGCTAACATAAATATGAGGTTCGCAGAAGCGAGAATGTCGGCCGCTGCCAAACTGATGAGAAAGAAACTTCCACTCTTGCGATGCGAGCGACGCTTTTGTTGCCACAACACAATTATAACAAGAATATTTCCAATGATTCCAAACAGAATAATCAATGCAACTACAGGGGCCAATATGGCGACAGCTGCTGCAGACCAGTGAAAGTCGGGTAAAACCGAGTGCGCCATTGTGCTTCAAGAAGGCAGCTTGTATTCAAACTGAAAAATAAGAAACCAGATTACTGACGAAACCATCTTCTACAATAATTTCCATTCAACGCTTAAGAGGGATTTGCAGAGATAAAACGGCATTTAGAACTAAACCCTTCAAATTCCGGCCTTTGTATGCTAAAATTGTAAAAGATTTATGATGTAACAGGGACTTAACCGTGACAAAGGTCAATTTTTCTTGAGGAGAAAACGACACGTATTTAGCAAAGTTCACTGCAGTGAAATAAACTCGGACCGAGTCGTGAACAATATTGATAGGTATATGGCTTAAAATAAATAAGACTGCAAAGGGACCTTTTAAACGAAGTCCTTTCTGCTGCTCTACATACGGATTCTAGACGTTCCTGATAAAACCTCTTTTAGTCTTAGGTCATATCTCGATTATAATTTCGTCCCATTTCGGGAAACACCAGCTACATCTCGTTCAATATCGTCAAGAAGTATTATTCTGCTCCATCTGTCTGCCATGTACTAAGCACTTCTTAACGGATTCCTTAAAGCCGATCTGACAACTAAATTAAGCCCCAGCACTTTCTCAACAAAAGCAAACAAGAACACAATAGATACTGAAGCAACCTCCTGAAAATCACTGTGACAAATTTCACGTTTGCATGGTGAAACCCGAAGGATACACTTTTCTCACTTCAAAAATAAAGGATTTAAACTGACTTGATCCAAATCAATCCAAGAACCAGGGGCACCAACGTCAATTTTCGGAGAAAAATCTGTTCGGAAGACGATTTGAGATCTAGAATTTTCGGAACATTTGTTGTAAAATTCCTTGCTTGCTTGCCTGTCCTAGGATTTTCGAACAACTAAAACATGGTATAATTGCCCATTTTAAACGGATTTTTACCCTAAAAAGCTCACTTAGAATTTTCGAGAGCCCTTTTGTTTGGCTGAAATTTTCGAAAAGGTAAGTTTTGATCCCTATAATTTTCGGATCAATAGACTTTCGGCCAGGGAATCCGAACAGATGAAAAATTTTTAGAGGATAAAAATATACCTGTTTCTAACGTTAGATACTAAAATACATTTAGCAATGCTATGTTTAAGTGGTTTTGAGCTATACTCTCGTTGGGTGCCCCTGAAGAACTTGAAAACTGTTTCGTTCAGTTAGGTTCGAATTCATTCTCTATCATCTATAATATGGTCTTACATGTACATCTACAGGTACACAGACTTTTCAGCTGTGGAATTTGCCGCTTTGCCTTCGTTTAGCTGCTTTGTAAGACGCAATTGTTTTCAGTGTTTCAAACTTGCCGACGATTAAAAGAATAGATGAAGTACATACGTCATAAAGTTTTGACTTCCACAAAAGTGAAACGAAACTGTCTGATCCCAAATGTGTCCGATTCGAGAATGTCGGTTGTTACGCCTTTTTGCCAAGTATCAGCAAACAACTCTGCTGGCATTGAAAACTGGCAATGGGAAAACTGACCCAAATATGCGATAACAATTTAAAATTAGCTGCCAGTTGGCTAACAAACTCCCGTAAATAACTTTTTTGCCGGCGTTCCAAAGTGTTCTTTAAGGCGGAAACCATCAAAAATTGACATTATCAAATGCTTTCTACTTAACAACAGCGGCGGAAACAGATAGAGCCCTTGACAGATCAGAGAGGGTTAATCGAAATCTTCTTAAAATCCTTTTGCAAAGTATTAGCAGGGAGTGATTTACGATACGTGGAGATGTTTAGAACGGCGCTTCATTCTCGGCTCCATTGTGTTTTGCAAGAATAGTAGGCTACATAGCTAGACTACATACATAACCCACTAAAGAATAATCCACGTTTTGTTACGAATACAAGAAAAAACGCGAAAGTAAAGACCCACCGAGAAAGAGGAAAGATTAATTACGGTGAACACTCAGTGACGCGAAACTCAATACCCTGCTTCGCGTTAAGATCCTTTATATAATTGGATCGAAATTCTGATGTCCTTATATCTGCGAATTCATTACACGTGGATCAAAAGGCATGCTGCAAAAAATGCTGACTTGTCGACTATATGTCCATGGGCCTTGCTTAGCGCAAGGAAAACATTAAGTCGACTAAGTGCGGCTATTTCAGTAAAAATCCTTTGCAATGGTCTCTTTTTTTTCTCGTTGAAGTCTGACTCGTGCATTGCCCGGCAACAGTGTTCTCTTGTGAAGCCTTCAGATGCAATTCACAAACTGCGAGATTTTAGTCTGATGTAAGTTCTCCCATTCATTTTCCCAGGCCAATTTAATATAAGTCACCGTAAAAAATAAGTAGCACACGAAGCAGTTTTTGATATGCCCATACTGTCTTGGTAGAGATGCGGCCTACGAAGCAAACTTTACATTAAAAGAACGTCAGAGGAACTCTGAAAACAGCTTACTTTGTCGTGGTAAGAAAACTCTAGCGCAGTCGATAAGAAAAGATTCAGAATAAACCAGATGGATATGTTTCGAGGTTGCTGGCTCTTCTTCGATGGTTCGGTACTTGAAATACAAAATGACTTACAAGTAAGTACTGAAAAAAAAAAAAAAAGATTATTGCTTTTTTGAGTTTTGTATCGCGGAGGTAAAATATTTCGTCCTGTACGATAAGCATCAAGGTGTCACCGAAGATTAGTTAATTAAGTGGCTTAGTTTAAAGAATTTGAAAGTAAAATAAATTTAATTCATTGGACGGAGCCAGTTATCTCGTTTGAAAAGTGGATAACGTAGGAAACGACAAAGGTCGTCTTAGAGATGTCTGTGTCAAAAGGGAAGGAATTCTTCACACTTGAAGCTTTGTCGGTTTAGTTAATCCTATGCAAGCCCGATCTTGCCCGCTCGAGACACGCTTTGTGACATCCAACAGACTTTCGCAATCATTAAAAGGCAAAAGCCAAATCTGGTACGTAATTTTGAAGATTAAGTTTATTGCGGTCAGCAAACGCGTAAAAAAATCGTGGCTTCCTAGCTTCCGGACATCATTTTTAGTTTGATGGCAATAATTTAATGGAAATATTAAAATATATGTAATTGTTCTATGTGTCCCATTTAACCACAGGGCGGAAATTTCCCGCCACAGCGCGCGACGCTCAAGGCGTGCAAGGAAACACTGATACCGCTTTAAAAAACAATGAGAATCATCGGTCCAAGTTTAAAAATGATTCGCAACCTAATGGCGATCAATATATATAAAACCTCTCCTTATTTTCCTTGCTTGGACAGATGTACGGATTATGCATGAAGTAAATGACCACTACGGCATAGAGTCTACAAGCCGACGAGGGTATGGAGAAAATGAGTCTTGATATCATAGCATCGAAGACAAAGTATTGAAACATTGTTTTGATTTTTGGATGATTTTTGGCAGGACAAATGCCATTTTTTTGAGGGAACTGGTTTGATCATACAACCTTTGTTATATACTTGAAATTACGAAAGAATGAAATTCTTGTATCGTCTATTAAAATTAGGAAACGTAACGTGACGTAATGTTATCTTTGGCCTCTGACACTTTGCCTCTGTCAGGCAGATAGGAAACAATTCTGAAATCCATTTTGCAAAGCATTCCAACAATAACTAACTCAGAAAAAAACCGTCTCAATAGATGTCACTGCGATGTTTGGCACACTCCATGCAAACGTCTCGAAAAAATTCCGCAATTAAATACGATCAACACTGTACAATAGTGGAGTATGGAAATAGCTTACTCAAGCAAGCACTATGAAACACCTCGTACAACAACAATTAGAAGCATCACGGGGCATACTGCTCAGTAGCTTTCATTTGAATGGTTAAATATAAGGATTTCACCCACAGACTCAAACGAAAAGATAGAACCACCTCGTACAGAATAATAAACATGTTCAGCAGCTTTCATTTGAATGGTCACACTTAATTAAGGATATGATTTCACCCATAGATTCGAAAGTAAGGGCCTTGGACAACATAGTGCCATCAGATCAGCCCTAATGGTCCAATTAAGAATCACAGACTTAAAAGTTAGAATCACCTTGTGCAGCATAATAAACATCATCTCCAAGTATTGCTCAGTAGCTTTCATATTTGACTGCATGGTCATAAAATACTGAGGTTATCATCCAGACTAAAACGTTGCAAACAGCACAAACGCACCTCGGTGCCTCTACGATGATTTTAGAAGAATAGTTACACATGATACAAGTCGTCACTATATAGACAGATGGACTACCGTCAAATTATAATGGGTTATTCTATAAGCAGCAAGGTCGCGTTAAAACTCAACAAAGTAACAGCCTCGTCCAAAGCCAGGCTGAAAATCTCTTGATTACTAACCAAACAAAAAATGGCAGACTAGACACAAGATTACAAATAGTAAACTGTTACACTTTGAATTAAAAACTATGGTTTGTGGTAAACGACACAAATTAACAACTTGTTAGAAAGTCTTGAGCTCACCTATTTCACTATTTCACGCTTCTGCAAAGAAGAGATAAATGTTATCTTTCTCAGGGCTCTTTGATCGCTTCGGATGGGCAAGAGATGCACTTTGCAGAATACTCCACCGGGTCGATGTCTTCTTGTACAGACCTCCTGTTAGCTTTATCAGTTCTCAATAATATATAATAGGAAGATTTAGACCGGTGTCGATTTCACATTCCATTTATAGCTTAACAGAGGGATTATCCCGCCTTATTTTTGAATGACACGTACGAAAGCAAGTACTAATGCACATAAAGATTTTGCATTGGGATTAAACTCTTCCAGTGTCATAATTTTCTTTTCATTTTTGAAGCAAGATTGATGAAGGACCTCAAATCTGCTTCCAAAGTGAGGGAAATCCGGCCTCGATTTTCATCACAACTTGTCAACAGTCATTTTACCTTAAGGCTGCTTAGTCTAAACAAGAATTTACTTAGGTTCCATTCCTGGCTCTCCATGCTTAGACTCGGTGTCATGTTGAGGTTCATAGTCTTGCCGGCTCAGCTTCAACAGAATTTTTTTTTCTCCTTCTACTTTGAACACTATTGCTTTCAATTTAAAAACTTCGGCCTTTCCTTGAATAGTTTGATTTGATTTGCTTAGTCTCACGAATATTAATTACTCGCACAGTACTAGCACACTTGACATATCACTAAAATTAATTTGCGACCTCATCTTGACACATAAGTTGCAGAATTTTTGAAGATTTAATCACTGCTGACAACAAGGTCACTTTCAAATACATTTTTCACACGATCACCAAACTGCATTACTTTGATAAGAAAAAAAGATTTCTTTTCTATAGCCTTGGGATTTGCATCGAGTCAATTAGTTTGAACTTCCGTTCAGTTCCTTTCAAACATTTTAGAAAAAACACACCGTATAATGTCAAGTTCATTAATTTGTTTTCAGCGTTGTAAACTTTCGACTGAAACTTACCGGAATAGTTTTGTTAAATTCTTAATATGGACTTGCGGTTAAAATGGATAAGAAAAATGTATAAAATCAGTAAGCATTTCTACTAGTACTTTAGTGAGAAAAGGTGACAAACCCCGGGTGACAAACCAATCAATCAAATACAAAACCAATTATGTTTTGCAACAATAATCATCTTACGCGGGGTAAGCCTTATTTATTCCTTGCGCTGTTTATACCGATATGGACTTTTTCCAATAGATCTCTGCGAAAGAATGAATGATCGATGTTACTTTACTTTTCGTAAAACGGAGAAATTTCGTTTGCGGTGGATGGGTGAGCATGTTTTCGAACGTCGTCTTAATGGGGCTTGTTGAATGCGTGTTACTATATTAGCCTCGCCTTGCTTATCAACCCGACAAACTTTGATTTGAATGCCAGAACGTAATTCACCTCTTAAGGCCTTGCATATCTCTGCTAAGTAATGGAATGATTGCTCTTCAACTTCACCCATCAGGAACTTTGCGATTTAAGAACAAAATGCTTCGGAGGATTGCTCGCCGATGGCCCTTCTAATGGGGTTTGGACCTGTCTCTAAGCAAAACTATAAAATGTAGGTCCCCGCAAACATGTTTCTCAATGTTTTCAGGGATTATTTGTGGGTTTTATATTATCTTTGAATTCAGCTCTGTTTGAACTATTCGAAACAGGGATTCCGCTAAAGAAAATGATGTAACGATGAAAGTGCAAGGATTTTTTCAATTTAATTCTCATGTTTTTCATTCATTTAGGGGAGTTCGATCGAACGTGCAGTTCACTGATCAGTCCATATATCTGAGAAGTTATCCTTACCATAGAATCCCTTTATCAACGCCGCTTGATTTTCTCAATACGTGCTATCCAATTCTCAGTCCCTCTGAGACTGGAGCACGTTCTCAAATGGGCAACTTACGTACACGGTTAAAGCCGGAGGTCCGTTGAGTTTGAACAGCTGGATTAAAGAGACGCAGTGACTGCATATTTAATGAATTATTCCATGAAGGTGCCTTGTTAATGACAGTCCAGTTCAATCCTAACAAGAGCGAATGGAATGCCGGGAGTGTTTCATTAAATTGTAGTAACATTCGAACGATCTGACGCGTGCACATTTCGGCTTCCTACACTGACAACTCTTGGGCAAGGCTCGATCATACGGCATATGTCAGAGCTGATAACCGAAAGTAACGAGCCTACCACAGGAAACGCCGATATGGAAGGTTGAAAATGTAATAATTAAACGATATATTTTCGATTAAAAAAAAAACACGTTTGGATCTTTTCTACCAAAGTTTGGAGCGCAGAATACTCGCATAGTTTTATTCGTTTGAACGATCGGACGCGTGGACATTTCGGCTTCTCGCAACAACTTAGAATTCATATCCACCCAGATGCGAACAAAAAGGTTAATTAGCAGTGAGTAGTTTATGTTGGGACTCGGGCCGGATATTCGAAAAAAATCCTCGTGCTGCTTCGGAACAGTCGAACCTACGCGTGACCCTCTTTTTGTCGCAACCGAAGACACAACTGCAGTTATCAGGAAAACTAACTTTTAAATACGAGGACATCAATGAAGAATTCACGAGCTGATCTCACTGTTAATAAAAGCTGACTTTTCAAGTTCCACTTTCAAAGTAACTAGTAATAGTTTTCACTACATCTGCCCCCGTCTAAGATGATACAGATGGCAGTTGAGTGTTTTCCACTGAATTAATAATATGTGCTGCACATTGTGATGTGGTTAGGATG
>NC_090878.1:16388773-16446273 GCF_036669935.1 Montipora foliosa | reverse complement strand
AATGTGGTTTTCTCATTGCATAATATACTGAAGAACAAGTCAGTTTGTTGTCGAACTTTGTATACCACACAACTCAAAGAACATGTTAAGAATGTTTCAAGATCCAAAGCGCAAAAAAGAGGGTTCAGCCTCGCCCCAAAAACAGACGTTCTTAAAAATCGAGTGTAGAGTGACAAAAGCGAAAATAGAACTCTCCCTAGCTAAGCAGACCATCCCACACCACTACTCGCTTCCTTTTGATTTTCGCATCATCACTCACTGGGGATTGGAAATTAATCTACCTATCGGTTCCGGATTTAAAACAAAAGACAGGATTATCCTTCCAAGGTCAGCCAACATTTGTTCTCAGTAAGTTGTTTATCGCATGTTTTATTGTTTACACCATAAATCAATGAAATGAAAGGCAATAATTAAAAAAAAGGAAACAAAACTGAGAAAATCCACTTTAAAGTCATCTTTCTATTTTTATGAATTATGAAGCTTTCGTCATTGGTTATTTATTGCGTAAATCCATTTTATTCTGTGAGAGATAATATATGATATCATATGTTTGGACTCTGACTACATAAAAGAATTCAATGCCAGACGTGGAAGCAACAGTGACCCTGGGCTCAAGAAATTGCTAAGAACCGTGAAAATCCATTCTGGTTGATATGGAATGTTTCTAGCTGCTTCAGTTCTGCTGCATGCAGTTCACTCGAGATATTCTTGAGATCGTTTTATTTAAGTGATTTCAAACAAAGGGCAGATTTTTTTTAGAGAGCTACAAAATGACCCTGGTTGTCTTTGTCTATCATTTAGTGTCGTAATATGAATTATAACAAAATGTTCTGCGCGATTGCTTTTCAGTGTCCCCAGTGTGACCCCAGTTCCCATCTTTCTCGCTCGCCCCGCGAAGCGAGAGTCTGCCTTCAGATCAGTTGTTTGATGCCTTGAATGGCATTGTTTGAATGGCATTGTGGCTGCCCGCTATCAAAATGCTCATGGATGCCGCAGACATTTCACCCTATCCACCGAAGAAATCACTTTAAATTATACCATTGCATAGCGCAATCCATTTTTCGAACAACTTAAGATCAACGGCTTTTTTTCGGAACGTTTTACAGCGCTGAACACTCATGGAAACTGGCCCCTGAGTGGCTACGACTGATTTCAATACTATCGACAGAGAATTTTATATCATATATGTTATATTTCATGTCAGCCGCGGAGCTGAGATGATTGATATTAGATGGCAGCGAATTGATCAAGTTACTGACTTGAGAAAGAAGACTCAAGGGGCCCACAACCAAAGAGGTGTGCGAAACTATTAATTTGCACATGAGTACCTTTTTTCGGTAATCGGAACTAATATTACGTAATACCAGAAACCCATAAGGGTTGAAACGTGTAACGGCCCCTTGTGTGCTGGGAAACAAGCTTCTGAATATTCAATTTGCTAAGTACCATATTTGGAACAACAAGAACGCGGGGTTTCCAAAATGGTACTTAGCACTGAAACATTCAAACAATCAGTTGGCACTGAATATTCGGAAGCTGTGAACGCACGTTACACGTTTCAACTCTTATGGATTTCTGGTAACACGCATTAATTTTGTTTGTACTCTAATCAATATGTCTTCCATATGGTACGCATGGAATCTTCAAGGCTTCTAAGGTTTGCGCATGTGCTTTCAAACAGGATGATATGACAAAAGGAATAACGCATTACCCTTTAAACCTTGTAAAGGTTTCCTTTAAAAACTTGAACAGATTATTCTTACCCATCGTTAATCCGAAAAACAGGCGCTTTTGCTCGCTTTGTCAATCTCAATATTCCGTGATTTGTCATACAAGGAATATGCGCGGCTCGATATGTTGTGTAATTGCCTTGGATCATCACACCACCTTGAGAGGACCCTCGCTTAAAATATCCAAAAAATATTTATCGATCTGTAAATGATGAGCGAATGTGCAAGGCACTGTATAACTTAATTAACCGGCCAGTCATATTACACGGAATCCTCGCTTTGTGCACCCATAAGTAAGGTCTCTGAATCGAAATCACAGGAGATCGTGTTTCTGCAGTCTGAACTCAGTGAACCTCCTCCGGATCGCGAAGATCCGGTGGGTAAGACAAACTGAAGCGCAGCGAACGAAAATAAGTAAGGGGACAGACACTGAAAACTAAAATTAACAAATAATGCAAATCAAGTCAGAGCTTGAGATACTGAAATGCGATCGTTTTCGGAAAGTTTCTTTTTTATTCTTTCACCAGAGTTACGAAAACAGCGTTTTCAAAAAATTCCCGCTGGATGTTCACAGCGAAATTGGCAGTTTTTTAATTTTCAGTGAGAAAGTCATTGGCCCTGCCTATTGAATGAGATACTGATTAAGGCAAAACAATTTCTGGTTCATTAGTACAATATTACGGCCTGAAAAACAAATCAGTATTCTCAAAAAGTATGAAAATAATACAGCGAGGTTAAGTTTGTTTTTCAATGAAATCATTTTATTTATGAGGGGAAGACGACTATCCCCAAATAATTTGATCTCAATGCCAAATTACTCGCATCGCATTAGAGTCATTTTATAAAACTGTATCTTCATCATTATGCTAAGCTTACTTCTCTTCTTCGTCTGCATATTTTGAAATAAATGTCCATTGATGATTAGGAAATGGCAGCAAAAATAGAGAACCCCGGGCGAATGGTTCATAATACAGTATAAGCTGTTGAAAATGGTATAACTTATCCAGGTTATGAATCAGCTACGTGTTTTTGTGACATTTTGGGTGGGGGCTCAACCTCAGTTTTTGTGTGTGAAAATCAAGACTTTGGAACGACGCAAACATTGTAATAATCTGATGTAGACTTCATCGCGGTGCGCTCTGCATATAATGATTATTTCACAATTATCCGAATTTCTTTTCTTATAAAACAACCTTATGTTAATACAAACGCAATGCACTTTCGCCGGACTACAGTTTAGATAAGGCTCGGTGAGGAAGCAGGGAAGATTACTGTGCCAGATAAATTCCGAATAATTCCTTTGTTGACTTTGTTGAACGCAGGATTATACAGATAAAAGCGTTAATTAAAACCTACGCTCTCGGAGGGAATACAATTTAGTTTAACGTTGTCTAAACTCAAATCATGCAATGCGAATTTGAACACAACTCTATTGGGAGGGGAGCAATCGTTTTCGCACTTCGTTGAAATTTCAACAAAATGCGAAAAACATCTTTCTTTCGAGAAGCATGCATTAATTGTGGTCGAGTTTTTATGATTTTCCATAGCGGCTTTTCCGTGAGTTTTCATTTGATTTACCAACTACAGAGTATTTGAACTTTAATTTAGGATGAAGCCGAGCCAACTGAAACCAGAAGCTCATTAAATTTATGGCATTCTTACCATATCAGAGGCAAACCACGACTTCATGTCCTATCATGGAGTTTCCTGATATCTGGCCTGCTAAAATGACTTTTAGCCGTAACGTTTCGAAAGGTAATATTATTCTAGAGATAACGAACAAGCATCTCTTGACCATCACTATGCATGAGATGTCTAGATTCATTTAGTGCATTCATATACCATCCATAACATTCCTCTGTTTCTCAATTAGATCGGACCCGCTATTCCCTCAGGGGCTTATGCTTTATATAATAGCTAACTAGCTTTATTATATCAAAGGAAAGACCTACTGTTTTGCATTCAGAAAGACAAATACGATAATACCAAAATAGATAACCAACTGAAATTGTAAAACTTTTCATGGTCTTATTTTAATTGCCTTATTATAATAATAACCTGGATATCCAGTTTTAATACTGAGAAAATATCAATTGGGCTCTTTTTTTTTTCTTTCTAATGTTTCGAAAACGTTTCTTTCCCCCTTAAAACGTTGTTTACCACCTTAAAGCGTAAACAGAATAGTCCTTATTGGCAAGAAGCCAAAGTTTGACGAGTCTTGAAACTCATAAAAACAGCTGTTCATTAACATTATTATTCTATGTCCGAAATGTATGCTTTCCCGAATTGCAACATCTTTGCAATAAGAAAGAACCGTTTTCTTCGTTAAAATTGTTCAAAAATCAATACTTTTATTATTGTTCTCGCACGTTATATCATTTTATCCAATACCAAAAGCTTTTGTGTTCCCTTTCTATTGAGTATAAAGCAATTGTTTTTCGTCGTAAATAATTAATGTACCTGTAATTTATAAAACTCTTTTTTAGCTCCAATAACAATATTTATACAGCCTTCTCCACCTTATTTTGACTCCAAAACATGAGTTGATTCGTAATGGTTAATCTTTGAAACAATGCTAGACAAGATGTCTACTGGCCAGGCTGCGCAGAAATCAAAACGCATACGGTTTTGATAAAGTTGGTCACGGATATTAAAAATGACATAGCGCGTACAAGTTTTGCCCACCAGGGAGGGAAAGATAGCTTTCGAAGCAGAAGTTTACCCTTCGCATAAGTCTATTTCATAAGGTCTAGAGCAACAGTTCATTTGATAGTGGCTCCATCAAATTCATGGAAATACAGAAAGTAAATTGTCGTCGGAAAACTGAAAAAGATGGATAGGGCCGAGGACGTTGTGGGAAGGGTTTCTGTCAACAGAGGCTAAGCAGTGCATTACACGGGACCGACATTTCTTACTTTCCTGTGTTCTTGAAGAAAGCACCAGAACATGCCGAGCGCATGGGATGTTAAATGACTGCAAAAAAGTCTGCTCTTACCTTTGAATGCACTTGTCCTTTAAACCAGTTTCCACCTGGCTTCCAACTGCCTTGCAAAACGAGCTACGAAGCAAACAGCCCCATCAAGAGACCATAGTTTTTCAGACAACACTTCTAAACAGAGCTCTTTTGGTTGGATCAATTCTTTCGTGCAATCCGGAGGTTTTTTTTTTATACAAGAGGCAGAATATAATTTCCGGCCCTTGGCACAAAGGTATAGAGACTGTATTATAGAAACAAAACAACTTGTGGGTTGTCACGGATAAATTATTAACGTAAAGTTTGGAAGGAGTATTTGACAGAATCGATGCAATTTTGAGTTCAATCGAGTTAGAAAATTGCGTTGATTATGTCTCGTATGCCATCTGCGAAGAGCTTTTTAAAATTACATTCTGAGGTTAGATAAATCGGTTGATTTGAAAGTACCAATATCATAAACAATTAGCAGCGTTAACGGCTCATTATTCGTCGGCCTTGTTTGGTTTTACAACTATATTCCTCACCAAATACATTGTCCCAAATTATGAATAATTAACAATCATTTGTTGCAAGCAAAAAAGACACATGAAATATTTTACACCTCCATTAGCGTTTTATAACAGATATAGACCATGATAAAGTTGCTCTTTTGTTCTAAGGCAGGTTTTGAAAGAATGAGCAGTGATTGAACAATGACCGTCGACTCTAGCAATTTTGACGCCTTGATAAGTACACACTTGTAAGCTTTCGGCGTGGAAATCTTATCACCTAGGTTACTGTAAAAGCAAAGTCTTGAAACAACTATTCACTGCAAGGTTATAGCATAGTTAATGGATGGGAATGGTTAGGAAGCTCGGCAAACATCAAAGGACCAAACAAAGATGCCAAGATTTGGGTTGGAAAGTCCACGACCGTGCACAATCTTTTGTTTTGCGCTCATACACTATGCATGAATTACGTAACCAACACGTTTCTATTGGTTAATTCCTCAGTAGGGAGTAAACAACGATTGTGGTTTGTGCACGGTTAAGGCCAAAAAAGAGAACAAAAACCTACAACAAAGAAAGTTGTCGGGTTTCATAACCATTCCCCTCTATTAACTATGGTTATAGAAGAAATCTCAACCAAATTTGCTGGCGAACAAAGCACTGTGGCGTACTGGTCAAGATAGACACTCATTTGGGGACAGACCATTGCATCATGGTGTTGTGATCTATATTCTCCGTGGACTACCTCTTAAGTAGAATTTTCTTTTCCTTTCAAAATCTTTTAATTTCTTGATTCATAGATGATTGCCATTTTCGCACCTTTCAGCAAAATCTGGGTTTGTCCTCAGACATCAGGCGATTCGCACCTTTTTGACCTTTTCGCTCCGAACAATTCGCTCTCTCGCGGTGCATCTGACTTTTCTGAAAGAACGCCATTGAATAGCTTAACTGCGAACAGAAGCCCTGAACCATGACTAAAATCAGCTGTTTAGTGCTTTTTTGAAGATGGACAGCGAATATTCAGTGGCTGATTGTCCAGAGGGAGAAAATGTGTAGATGTCACCAGGACTTCTGGATTTAAATGGAAATCAAACAAACTTGTTTTTGGCACTCTATTTTTCGCGTCTCCTTTTGCGTGTCGCGCACGAGCGCGAGTGTATTTCGCGTGCACTCGCGTGTGACGTTTGAAGCCGGCCAAAACAAGAATTCAAGAATGTTATGATATCAGAGCGGTTGAAAATTCATTTGAAATATACAGTTCATTTATACCGCAAGAAAATCGTCATTCTAGGCATAGTCAGGCACCTGCAGCTGGCATAGTACAGTACAAGGCAATTGCCTCAATATCCTTGATTATCGCTTTTGATATCATACAAATAATTAAAAGCGATCATAATATTTACAATGTATAAAAGATCCAAATAAAGTAATACAGAAGAAAAACACTCTCGATGAAAATTTGGTCAAATATTTTAAATTCAAAATATTTCATTTTTAATAGACGGGAAAAGAATAAGAAAAAAATGCCATTATGATTGTCGAAGTGCAAAACTAAAAGATCAATCATGGAGAGAGAATCAAATTTTAATCTGGCATTACTAGATATTTCAAAAATGCTCTTTGTATTGTATTAGCTGTAGTTTATATTAGGAATTTACAAAAAAAAAAAAAGTGCCAAAAAAGGGATTCTCAGCATTGCTTATTCTACAATAGTTAATTGAAAGTTGGCCAGAAAATTACATGAGCGCCTTGAGATAACAAGAGTAAGGCATTTTATGGACTTTGACAGAAGAAAAAATTTAAATTATAGTCAAGTACGCAAGTTGGGCCGCATGAAATATTGTATTTTTGATGTTGCGTCAGCTTTGCTAAGTGGTCCCTTGACTTTTGAAGAAAACTCACCAGGCTAGAGAAATCATGGAAAATTTAGAAAATACATTGCTTCTTGTTTCCCTGAGTGTAAGTTTCATTCTCTCTCATTAACAGTTCGTTCAGTGTAAGTCTTGATAAAAATGGCTGACAGCTATTGAATTTGTCAACCGTGCACACAAAATTTTGTTTTGGCTGACTTTGTACGTCACGAGCCTATGTATTAATCATTGAAGTCCGTGGCTTTGCACCCACGCTCACGACGCGGGGGCAATTGCAACCTGCTATCGTCAAACTATTTTTTTGGTTACTGATGTTTATTTACCATTTTATTAGAGATCTGTAAAGCCGGTCAAACTCAGTTTATAAATTCAGAGTGGATCAACCATTGAAGTAATGTTGCAGTTTTTGCTCAACAAATGTTGAACTGTGGACCGTGTCATTTTGAATGCTAAAATAAGCCTTTCAGCAAGTTGAACGTTATTATTGAACGAATTATATAAATTAAGCAGTAATGATAGAGACAAGCTCTACTGAATTCAACAAGCAACATGGCGGCTATGACATAGCCGCCATGTTGCTTAGCTTGTTGAATTCAGTAGAGCTTGTCTCTATCATTACTGCTTAATTTATATGACAAGGTTTAGACTCGATCGGGTGAAGTTAACCTTCAACTAACAAAGAGCAACGTGATAGATTATTAGGGACCGTTAGCAAGTGGGGCAGCACGTCAAATATGGAATCCACAGTTTCATATCTAAACATCTAAATGTGATCGTGAAAAAAATGGCTATGGGCCACTTTTTCTTCTTCTTCTTCAGATTTTTGAAAGTGTGTTTGCTTAACACCTGCCTGGCAAATGTTTGAGCTTTGATGTTTATCCGAAAGCTGTTTACTTTGAGTGTAAGTTTTGGATTTCACGGTCCGCCATTACTCAAGTTCAAAATTGACCAACTGGACCTCGGAGGATTGGACCTAGGGAAAGTGACGTCCTTCACTCAGTAAATTTCAGCGTGCAAACGCAGTTATTATGTATGCAGAATCTGAAAGCCCGAAACTCCCGTGCTGCATATTAATTCAGTCGCGTTACGTAGTCTTTGACGTCATTTTCCCCTCGATCCATCTCTCTCCGGATTTAAAGTTAGTAATAGCGGACCATTAATAGGAAAATTCCAGTTAAGGAGGCTCGAACCAGCTCAACGCTTTCATAGGACGCTCTTCAATTAGAAGGATCGGCACCATAACGTTGTATCATGTATTAGCGATATTGTGGTACCAAATGAAACACGAATTAATGCTGAACAAGATATAGTCATTATTGTGACGTAATATGTCACCGTGGCAACGGGTAAGCCTTGTAAAAACAGCCTTTATTTTGTGTTTAGTTGCTTATATCTCAAACCAGCCATTTTTTATTTCTGAAAAGCAGTCAGAAGGGCAAGATGAAACTTCCTGCAAAGTTTAAAAAAATTGTCTTGTGGATTCAGAGTCACCTTAATTTTGCGATTTCATAAAGGTAGCTCTGGATCCTCGGGACAGAATTTTTTAAACTTTGCCGAAAGTCTCATCGTGGCCTACTAAACACTTTTCAGAATCAAAAAAGGGGGTCACCGAGTTCGTTTTTGAGATATGAGCAACCCAACCCAAAATATAGCGTATTTTTGCTGGGCTTTCCCGTTGTCACGGTAACGTATTACATCACAATAATGATCACATCTTGTTTGGAAATGATCAGTTTTTCATATGGTACCATAACATTGCTGTTACGTGATACAGTGTTGTAGCGTCATTCGATCTAAACTGAGAGTCTTCTTAGTGTTGAAACCCTTTCGAGCCTCCTTAAATAAAGAAGTCACTGTGTCTTTTTGAAATTAAGGCATACTTTAAATCCAAAGAATAAAAAAGATTTGATTTTTTTATCATAGTCCCATTTTAATAACTTAAAGAGAATTTTCGTAGTATCGGCAACTGCGCACGCTCAAGTGCGTATTTCGCACAAATACCGACTTGTATGCTCCACATGGAAGACAAAATGCGTGTTAATGTCCAATATAAATGACTTATCTATCTTTTAACTGAACAGAAGGAAGGAATCTGTTTCATACAGTCCAGAGGCCCTCTCTTTTCTGAAGCTAGCTCCGGTTTACAAGCCATCCGCGGGTCGAAATCTCGAGGTGGATCATCATGATACGGCGTTCTGGCAACGCGTCCCGCCTCCCGCGCGCGGCTGAATCGTGTCCCGTGGCAAAACCAGGGCAGAACATGCATATCGCATGTGAGCAAAAACTCGTCTGAATACGAATGTGCTCAATAAAAGCCAATTATGATGTATAATCAAAATAATAATTGAGAATAAAGCCATATAAAAGAGAATGCCTGAATTTATATATAAAGCAAAGATTACAATTAATATTAGCTTGTCCTGCAAGTAGCTACGAAGCTAATCATGGCTGGAGAGGACCATAACACAAAAAGGTACCACAATAAAAGTAAAAGCACACTTGAAGCACACACTAGAGGAATGTTGCCTCTGTGATCCCCGATTGGGTCTCCGTCGCATCGGGGAAGACAGGTAATGTTGTATTGACCTGGTCAGTTGCTAAGAACGCTTTTGCAGTGGACACTAGTCATTTTACATACACGGCTGGTGGTAAAGCGCTTGCCTTATCCTTTGTTGTCTCACGTCTTACGGTCCTTTGTCTTACTGGGCAGTAGCTGTCTACCAATACCGCATTGCATCTTCGTCATTTTTGGGAGCATTTCAGATGGTAGTGTAGCCAAAAATTTTAAGGGCGGTGCCTACTAATTCAAATCTATTTTTGCCCCAGTTTATGATTATGCAGGAAACGTAGATCTAAACAAGTGTTATTGAAATCCAAAAATGAAAATTGGGGGTAACCAAGCATTTTTCAAAGATAATTGATGAATAATACTTGTAAAAATCTCTAAAATACAAATCGATGTATGGCGTTATTTCTCAAATTGAAGCTTAATTATCTCTCAAAAATGCATGGTTACCCCCAATTCTCTTTTTGGATACCTAGAGTATTTACTAAGATCAACTTTCTCCAGATAGTTTTAAACCGCGCAAAAATATCACTCTATTAGTAAGCATCACCGATAGGAAACCCGAGTAGCTCGAGATGCGCAAACGTATGCGCAATAACAATAGTAGGCACCGTTCTTAAATCAGCGAGCCACATACCCGTTTGTGGTACAAGGTAATATGACAATGGATGGGTATTCGCGGCATTTTGTGGCCCATCGACTAACTCGATCTTTTGAGAGACTCCTTTTGCTATATTGCCAAAGTCTTCGGCGTATTGTAGAGCGTTGAAAGTCTCGAGCTTAATTTAAAATGGACACGGCTTGTAGATTCTTTTCTTGTGTTGTTAGTGATGTTTTCACATGGATGTGTTTTTTGTAATCTGCATTAACTAGTGCTAAATTCAGTTAAGAAGGCTGTCTATCCCGTTCAACAGAATTCCGATTGATGTTTGGATCTTTTGTGAGACGGCTCCTTGTGGACAAGAGATCATAATCTCTTGTTGTGGACCATTCGTTACCGAGTCTTCCTTAAAACTGGTTGCCTTTTTAAAACTTTATTCACAGTGGATTATATGTACTCATGCACTTCGAAAGCACTTTTTCTGGCGCCATTAATGCAGAAGGAGTTCCTTTACAAATAATGTCAGAACTGTTGTACAGAATGCCTAGTAAGTGACCAAGGGTTAGGCTCTTCTTCCCTTCCCTTGGAGCGAGAGAGTCTGGGAGAGAAAGACCCTGAGAACGGAGAGCAAGGGAACTAAGGAGACTTTTGTCTGATTGGTTGAAGATTGTGCTTGTACCCAGGCTTTTTGGACACGCGCACGCGCAAAATAACAAACAAAATGGCGGCCGAAGATGTCTTGTTTGAGTACTTGCTCCAGGGATTTTTTATAGCAGCAGCGACGTGTACACGTTTCGAATGAATTTGACTGAATTTCGATGGGTTTTCGGGATGATAAGGCGCACGCGCAATATTAGTCTCCTTTGTTGAGCAAGAGAGTTAAGACGGTATCGAGTTCTCTGCAGCCACTTAAGATTCTAAATATTTCAAAATACTACCAATCCCACTTTTCATAATTTAAGAAAAAATCACGCGGCTAAATACTCTTAATTTTTATCCCGGCTAACGGTTAATTTTGGCCATTTTCACGCTCCACGGTTAACATTTTTCGACGTTTCACGGATCACGATTTACCCCATTGAGACCCTCGAGGATCGGAGATGCGATAGGGTAGCAGTGGATTTCTGGGAGCGACATAAATTTACGAATGCGATGAAGGATTGGAATTTTTGCATTTACTGTATGACAGTTTTCTTTAACATGTGTTTAAAAAAAAAAATCAACTGTCAATGGTGACTCCAAGAGGTTTGATGTGGGTAACGTAATCCAGCTGGTTGCGAGGAATAACGTAGGGTGTTGGTAGAATTGCTCCATTAATTTAAAGACCATGGCAATTAACCACCAGAAGTCCTTGCAGAACCAGACAGTAGGAAGATCAAGTTTGTTTTGTAAGTTTATTTGTAAGATTCATGGACAAGTACTTGAGAAATACTGCGTGGTATCGTCCACGTCAAAGAGTCAATATTAGGGAGCTTAGGCACGCGCGTTTTTGCGACGCGGACGGAAACAGGAATTGGGCTTTTTTCCCATTTAAATTGTCTTCACACAACCACATTTATATCGCTAAGTATCTTTTCACTATTACAGACCCTAAGTTTAAAAAGCTGGGAGAGATCGCTACCCTGGCGCGCGAAATATTCGCTTCCGGTTGCCGTCCCCGTCTCAAAAACGCGCGTGCTTAAGATCCCTTTCGGGACTGTTTTCCCTTTTAACTTGTCTTCACACAACCCCATTTATATTGCTAAGTATCTTTTCTCCGTTAGAGATGATTAGTATAAAAATTTGGAAGACACCACTGTCCTGGCACGTGAAATGTTCTCTTCCGGTCTCCGTCCGCGTCTCAAAAACGCGCTTGCTTAAGCTCCCTGATGACGTAAGAGAATGGATCCCCATGCCCCATCATATTTTTTAAAAATCTATTTTTAGTCTGGCAAAGCTATTTTAAGTTCTCGTTCCCAATGCCGCGCATATTTAAAATTTCATTACGTCATTGCAACCGGCCAATCAGTTGCCTCTGCAAAAATGGCCGCGTAGCTAAAATTAGATTTTAAAAACTATCATTGGAAGAGGCCCATTTGTGGGGGATCCGTTCTCTTACTCCATCCTCTCTTGCCCGCGTATAGTCTTAAGGAGCACGTAACATGTAAAACAATAGAGAGCTTTAGCAAAGACAACGGCGACGGCAAAGAGAACGTCACAAATTTGCGTATTTAGTGGGCAAAAGCAATGGCTTTGCACGCCCTTCACGTGCGTTTTTCACTTTTGTTCATTTCATTGCCGTCGTCAGCAAAACAACAACGTGAAATAGCCAAATTTGAGCATTTATTATTAAGAACGTCAGCGCTTGAGGATAAATTTTCATTTTCTCCTCTAAATTAAGCGCCGCTCATAACGATTTCATTCCTGAGGAACTGCCACACCTTTGTCATATTAAAAAAACTTGGAATAGTCGTGAAATGATTACAATAATGTTTTGAGATGACGTTCTCACTACCGTTCCCGTCGTCGTTGCTAAAGCTCCCTAATTTACGTCGTTCGAGGTAAAGTCGAGAAGAAGGGACCTCAAGATGGAACTCTGGGCGATTCCATGTTTTACCGGTTTCCAGTCAGATCGATTATCAAATTTGATGTGTTGCTTTTCCTCCGTTAGACGAGATCGTGGAAGTTGTAAAGCGTTTTCAGATACGTAAGCAACCAACTCCGCAAAGAATAGGTTGCAATTAATAGATTCCAAATCTAGGAAATGTCAATGGTGATTGCTTCATTGCGTTCCTTAGTGTCGTGTCCAGGATTGTTCTTATGTCTTCGTATATTTTATGAATTGCTGTCCTTGAGATAGTTGGGAGAGTTCTCACAACTGGTCAAAAATAACTCTGTCACATATTTTTTAAACTGCCGGCAGTACATGCAACGGGGAGGATAGTTAGATGGAAGAGTTCTATTGTCTTTTTTGTTGATTGGAGAAACAATGGAAGTTTTTCAGCCAGAAGGGCAGGTGCTGTTTATTATGAACTCGCTAACACTTCTGTGAGAGAAAAGGGAATTGGTGGTTCAGCCACAGGTAACCCAGGCTCACTGTGTGCGTCACGCAGGTATTAAAATATAGAGAACATGAGGCGAAGTTTAGGTCTGAAAATATGCTAGAAAATGGTAATAAAAATCAATAAAACTTACCATGTGGTGAGCTGTTGTTGTCTTTAATACGTACACGAAGTTTCGGGGAAAATGGTCCCCGTTCACCTTCCTTCATAATATAGTGACAAGGTAGGAGACGGAAGCCAGCGTCGGGACTCCGATCGACCCAAAACAAGCACGATTTTTTCCGCGAAAATCAAATCCAGTCGCTAAATAAACACGCCAGGTTCGTGGAATAGGAATTTCTCTAAACCATGAATCCACTAAAGCATCTCCAGGTAGCAACGCAGAGCCACCAGACTCCGTAAAACTTGTAAGTTAACCTGCTAAAATGGCGGCCAGAAAGCGTAGTACTCACGAAGTGCCCAATTCAAAATGGCACTGAACTCTGGACGCCTGGTGACGAGTATAATAAGTCTCCCTCGAGGGAGGGGAGTCCCAAAAAATTGCTCAGTGAGTTTTGTTTTTAGGAATTTGGGACTCCCCTCCCTCCAGAACTTAATATACTCGTCACCAGACGTCCAGAGCTCAGTGCCATTTTGAATTGGGCACTTCGTGAGTACCACGCTATCTGGCCGCCATTTTAGCAGGTTAACTTACAAGTTTTACGGAGTCTGGTGGCTCTACGTTGCTACCTGGAGATGCTTCAGTGGATTCATGGTTTAGAAAAATTCCTATTCCACGAACCTGGCGTGTTTGTTTAGCGACTGGATTTGATTTTCGCGGAAAAAATCGTGCTTGTTTTGGGTCGATCGGAGTCCCGACGCTGGCTTCCGTCTCCTACCTTGTCACTATATTATGAAGGAAGGTGAACGGGGACCATTTTCCCCGAAACTTCGTGTACGTATTAAAGACAACAACAGCTCACCACATGATAAGTTTTATCGATTTTTATTACCATTTTCTAGCAAATTTTCGGACCTAAACTTCGCCTCATATGTTCTCCATATTTTAATACCTACGTGACGCACACAGTGAGCCTGGGTTACCTGTGGTTCAGCTAACTTAAGAAGGCACCATTACATCTTTTCTCTGACACAAAGGGAAGCTTTTCGATACTAACTCACGGTTCGCATGCTACCAGGAAGGTTATAACAACAGTCTTTCAAATTTGTCTTTTTTGTCTCTGCTAGATACATCCCCTAGAAGTGTGGATTAAGAGACGACACGTGTGGTATAAGCCGAAACGATACTATTTTCTCTCCTACACATGCACCACTTGTAGTTCAGTTGGGACCTTGGAGCTGGCATAGACGAGTCGAGGGCCGAAATGTCGTGATGCATCATTCATCACGGTACAACGCTCTGGCAACGCGTCCAGAGGTACCTCTACTGGTTGCATTTTTGCCCTCCAATATTCAAGGCATGTACAAATTTCCTGAGCTCCAATTCTTACCATATTTGGCATTTAATGAGCGAATTCTGATAAGAAATCAATCCCATGGATCCCCTTGCCCTAATGTTGCACAAAGGGAACCAAACAATTTAATCATTTCCAAAGAAATTAAAGTTTAAATCAAATAGGGAACTTAAGCAACGACAACGGCGACGGCAACGAGAACGTCACAAATTTGCATATTTAGTAGGCAAAAACAATAGCTTTGCACACCCTGCACGTGCGTTTTTCACTTTTGTCCATTTCTTTGCTGTCGTCAGCAAAACTACAACGTGAAATAGCCAAATTTGAGGTTTTATGGACAACGTCATTACTTGAGGATAAATTTTCATTTTCTGCCCTTAATTGAGCGCCGTTCCTACCAGCGTCATTTTTGAGGAACTACCACACCCCCGTCATATTAAAGAAGTTGAAAGAGTAACGAAACGATTACGATAACGCGAATTTATATTTTGAGATGACGTTCTCGTTGCGGTCGCCGTTGTCGTCGCTTAAGTTCCCAACGCGTACGTCCGATCTTTATCAATGTGCGCCTTGCTTAGAAGCGGTATCGATTCAAAGAATAGTAAACTCCAAGTTGTCAATCAATATACCAATTAAAATCCCATCCTTTTGTGTAATTAGCTTCAGCTTCTTTCACGTTTCATTTCTTAATGAATTTTGTCAGACAATGAAACGCGCCAAATGCCGCCTTCTTTCCTGAAGTCTTGCACGTCCGACTAAAATTCCTGATTCTTAGAAATTTCCAGTTACAATAGGCCGATATTCGATATTCATGCATGGCTACGAGACTGTACGGTCAATTTCCACGGCTCACTTCTGGTTTCTTTGTCTCACAAGTTTCAAGGGAGATTTCTAAACAAAAGAATATTCAAATTTAACCATAAAGCCACGTAGCCATGTGTGAATATTGATAAATCGAACGTGGCCTAGTCAGTAATAAAAACGGTAAGTTAGTAAACTTGCTAGGTAAGAATAAGTTAAAATAAATCAGCTATTTGTCGCTCCACCGTCTTGTACCTTCGTATTTTTAATCCTAAAGCAGAGGCTCGCAAGCACTAGCATTAATCTGTCGACATGAGCTTGATAGATTTGTCAAGAAGAAAGAGTTTTTATCATCATACCTTTCATCTATCACTAGTTCTAGTTTGTTAAAGAGGCAAAGAGTTCACGGTAATGATAGCTGGGGGCTTTCAAAACACTTTCGGCTCGATTTTCTTTGAGATATCGATACTGAAAGAGGAAAAGTCAGCAAAGCTCATCTTACGTCTGTAGAGAAAGGAAAACTCTGAGTTGGAAGAGGGATTTGGAAAAGTTTTGGAGAGCCTACGGTAGTCTTGGGAATCGGGAGTTTTATAATTGACATGCAAGGAGAAAAGCAACTTAAATGACGAAACATTCATCCCATATTAAAAATGAAAAAAAAAAAAAAAAAAAAAAAAGTGAACAGCTGGTTTGGACATCTGAGTCTGTAGGTTTTGGAGATCCACTTTGAAGAATTGAAATCATTCTTCGGCGCAGGAGATCGATTTGGGTGCGCGGCGGTAGACTGACTCTTTCTTGTTAACAGGGCTGTGTGTTCAAAAAGGCAAGGGATTAGACGCACTGCGCTGATGCGGATTTCAATGAGGGTCACCTTTGCTCTTCTCCTCAACTTCAACATCACAACTGTCTCGAACGTCCCTAATTGTCCTTTAATTGCTTCTCCTCAAGTAACGATAAACAGCCACATTTGCAATAGGCTAAAAATAACGCTAACCTTTACCTTCACCTTATTGTTGGAAATAGTAGCAAAGGCTGTCAAAATTGGGTGTGCAGTATGTCCATTCGAAATATGGGGACTGAGATAGCTAAACACGTTTTCGGTCAATTCCTTGTTGTTTGTTGGAATATTCTTCTTTTACTGTGTTATTAGTTTGGTTCAGTTTAGTTTACTAGTTTACTCCTTCAATTTGACTTTTGTCTGTTTTGCTGTTATGTGGAGTGTCATCGATCAGTAGTCCATTCAGAAGATTACGCCAAGCCGAGCACATTACTCAAGGAAAGGCCAGACCATAACACTGGGAACTCCACGGCCTACTCTTTTCGACTAGTGTGTGGGATCTTTCACCTCCCACAGAGTTTATGAACAAGGGTTTTGATACGGAGCCTACGGTTTATGGTCCTTATCAGAGAAGACTTGACAGTCTTGGTGTTGGTCCGGCCGGAGTCGAACTCAACCTCCCGCATGGCAATCCGCGTTCGATTTAAACCTTTCCGGCGAAAGCTCAGGAAGAGTTTACTATTTCTTTCCGCAGGAACATACGCCCTAAATTTCCTTTTCCAGTTTTTTTTTTATAACACAGACGAATGAAGACAAGCTGAGCTGACTTGATTCTCTGTCGATAATACCGAAGCATTTGAGGCGCAAATAAATGTGAAACCTTATAGCTTGATCCAAGATCAATTTGCAATCCTAGCCGTAATCGATTTTTACCTCAAAGACGAGAAAACAGACATGGGCGGATTAATTTTTTTAATCACAAAACCCAAACATTTGAAATATCGTCGGAAAGTTGAAACAACCATGGTTTAAGCTCTGTCGTCGGTCAAATTTCAAAAGTTCCACGTTACGGAGACACTTGCGCAGTGTACTGAAAATCGAGTTTAAATTTGATTTAGAGTAGCGAGAGCAATTGAGGTAAGAAGTTCAAGTATTTCTTTACTGCCACTACACTTTTAATTTCAGGTAAGATACTCTTTCGCTCTCATTAGCAGTTGTGGGCATAAAAAAAACTGATCTGTTTGTTTTCCTAACCTTGCGCTCTGCTGGAAATAACAACGCCTTCGTTTGTCGATTTATCGACCTCTTGTTGCAGAGAAATATTAAAAATCCCTTTCGGTACTGGCCTAGTCCTTGTAAAACGGAATTTATTACTTAATCTATAGCACACTCCTGCCACAGTTCGTCATTTCTTAATCGCGGGACATTTTTTTAAACCCTGTATTTGTTGCTGTAGTTATCTTCTGCTCCAAATGACCTGACATTAAATTTCTCTCTGCGGTACAGGTCCCTTTTCTGGACTATGTAAACTCCAATAAGCTAGGATCAGAACGTCGACTCATTCACGCTGACTCTATCGATTAGGCCCACATCTAATTTTGTTTTCGCGGAAGGCTGGTTGCTCAGTCCCTAACACATTTTGTGTTTTAAAAGTTGTTTCTGGATTTAAGAGCTAATGGCGACTCAAGTACTGCAAGTGTTACAATTTTGCCATAAAACAAAGAGAAGTGAATTACTTACCTTTTTAGTTGCAAGAAGCAGAAATACAGCATTTTATAAGTTTCGTTTGGTATTTTCTCTTTGACATTCTCACTTAAATAGATCCTTAACTGCAATGTGGCCGAATTTGGAAAACGACACCCCTTCACATCGACCAAGGACACGTTCGAAGGCTTGGACCAAAACTGTTTTTAAATGTCATGGAATGTTCAGCTCATTTTCCAAACGCACTTCTAAATCATCGAAAAAATCCCTCTTGCCTGATATCGAATGCCTTGCATGCATGTTCAAACACAAGTATTTCGCCAGCAAAATTGACTTCAAATACCAGAAAAATCTTCGAATTTTTCTCCAAGCACAGTAAAACGCCAAAGGTTTCCTCCTCTAGCAAAACCTTGAATGTTTCATGGTCTACTCCATGATAATCCAAGTATTCACTGCACAGACAAACTCAGTCACAGATATTCATATGCTTACGAACGCTCCTTGCAAACACGAGTATTTTGCCAGAAAAAATATTTAGTTTTAACGCCAAAGAATCTTCGAGCATTTCTTTGTTTAACCATAGCAAATAAATAAAATGCACCACTCCTTAATCCCAGTATAATTACGTTCGGTGCTTCACTGCCTAGACAAACTCAGTCACAGATATTAATATAGTTTCCAAATACTCTTTCTAAACACAGGTATTCCACCAGAAAAGTTGAGTTTAAACGCCAAAGAATCTTCGAGCATTTCTTTGCTTAAGCATAGCAAATAAATAAAATGCGCCACTCCCTAATCCCAGTATAATTACGTTCGGTGCTTCACTGCCTAGACAAACTCAGTCACAGGTATTAATATGGTTTTCGAATACTCTTTCTAAACGCAGGTATTCCACCAGGAAAATTGAGTTTAAACGCCAAAGAATCTTCGAGCATTTATTTAAGCACAGCAAATACAAAATACAAAAAAGAAAATCATCCTTTGGAATGCGACACTCCATAACCCGAGAGTTACAGTCGGCGAGACAATTCACATACTGATATTAATATCAAGATCTGACCTTAACATATGGTTATTGTAAGGTCTCCAGAAATCCAGAAAACGCAATAACGAATTATCACGAACTAAATCCTTTAATTTGAATTGTACGATTTATTTCATGGCGGGTTAACTAAGTGGATGCGTAGTTCAATCCAAGATTTTGAAAGTTGCACTGAGACCAAAAGGAGGTGTTTATGAAGAAGCTGTGCCTGGTGCTGTGTCGGCTAGGGGTGAAACGAGAAAATTTGGTTTATGTAACGAAAGGATAAAGGTAAAATAATCACCGTAAAACTGATTTGAGTGTTGACGTTTCGAGTGTTGGTCCTTAAGCAAGGACGCTTACGGCTTCTGGAAAGACAACGAAACGAAGCAAAACAACGATTGCTTAAGAAAGGAAAAATTCTCGTGTTGCACGTGCAGAACTGATTTCCGTGCATTTCTTTGCCGTACTCCAAAATGCCACAGCGTGAAATCGCCCAATTTTAGTTCTGACGACAACGTGAGCATAAAAACAACGAAACATTCCTTTTTTATTGTTACATTAACACCCATCCAGTTACAGGATAGTTCTCCCGTATATATTGACCAACGCTCACAAGATAAAATAATCGCTAAATACTGAAATACTTGCGATAGTGCTAAGTTATATTTTGGAGAGGTGTTTTTGTTGACTTTCATGGTCTACGTCGTCATTGATTAAACTCCCGATTATATAGAAGCCCTTTCGCTCGGACACCCGAAGAGCTAACGCTCCGAACGGTAAGCCCACAAATCTCTCTCAAGGTTATTGACTTAACTTTATCAAATCGTTTGATGAAACAACATTTTCGTATTTCATTCATAAAAAGAACTGAAATACTGACAAGAGGCAGTTTTTGTGATAATTATTTATCCCATATCCGCCCATGGCATGACTTTCTTATGCTCTGTGGTCAATTGACTGAATAACGAGCTCAGATGTAAGATGTAGAAGTCGTAGAAAATTGGTAGTAAAATCTAGTCTTTTGAAAGCTCATTGACGCCTTGGCAAAGCAAGTCTCTACTGTAAAATCTTTTGGTGTACATGTTGACGAAGAAGACGACTGGGGTTGGGTCGACTGGGAAAGTCAGCCGTAACTTTGTGAGCGCACTCTTTAATCTTCGAACGAATAGCATCAATCACCGCGCACCGGTCATGACTCAGTTGGTTGAGCACCGGGCTGCCATGCGGGAGGTCGTGATTTCGACTCCGGCTGGACCAACACTCATGGTATTTAAATAACTGAGGAACCCGCACACTATCTATAAAGAATAGGGCATGGAGTTCCCGGTGTTTTGGTATGTCTTCTGTGGTGTATCATGGTTAACGTTGGTAGGGTAAATGCTCGGAGATACTAGCTCGACATCTAGCTACTCTAAAATCCTAGGACCCATACTGTTAGCAAAGAGGATAGATGGGCATTGTTTTCATGTCTGACCTATTACATTCTTACTTCACAGTTCTGAAGACCGAGGGCATTCATTGCAGGGCAAGTATTTATAGAAACCGCCTTCTATTAACGCTATAGGTCACATAACACCAAGTTTGTCGAAGTCTCCCACTCTGTCGGTGCTTAACGTGTAGTATTTTTACCTTGTTAAACTGCAGAGCTATTCTCGCAAATTTATTCCTGAGTATATAAATTCTGGAAAAAAAAAATATATTGCTTATCCAAACACCGAAACTATTCAGCGATGATTATCGAGCGAGGTAAAACAATGAAATATTACTGTGGACCAAAAAGTCTAAATAACTGCGAGATCTGATAGATCTGTTAGATGCCTCCATTGTAGCAAATGTATGAAAAAAGGGCGAGACACTATTAACCTTATGTCGAGACCTTTACTGTCTTCCGAGTCTGTTTTTTTTTTTGTTTCCGAGAAGCCGTAAGCCCGAGCTGCTTTGTAGAGTCGAGTAATGGCACCACTCGATTGGTTTCCTTCCCAGCATAATTATATTTGTAGACTTCAAATTGTACTTGGACTTCAAGTGTTGGTGTAAAGCTCGCCATTCTTTTTTCTGGCTTCAGCATAAAACTTCTTCAGTACATATGCATTCGCCAACTTGTCCTTCGCGTCGATGACACGAGTGACTCTTCGTCTACCTTTCTTTCCTTGAGATACTTTCGAAATACGTTGAAATTTTGTTCCTTTCTCAGTATCCTCACTGTTCTTTCGATCAACTAGAGATGTCGAATCATTCTCTGACAGCTCGGGGAACCGATCTGCCATTTTCTCACAAGAGCGTGATTTCAATTGCGCATGAGCAGAATATTATTTGCAGCAAAACACTTATTTGTAGGCAGTTGTTTGCAGGTCACGTGGTGGGCTCTCGGCCAATGAAAAAGAAGGACAAAATACATCGAATGATAAATTGAGTTATCCAGTGGAGAATGATTTATCCGGTGGCTATCCACCCTTCGAAACAATTGGAGCCAGATCTGCATAGCAGTGTACTGTTCCACGGAATTTTGTTACAGACTGCAGATTTAAATTCAGCATCTCCGAAGTAAGTACAAATATAAGAATTTTAACAAATTATAAATAATTGTAAACAGTTTTATTAGATCTGATCATTTTATTGTAACCACACCGTACGCCCCTTTGGGGACCTCAGCCTTTAGATGTAATTATCGAATTTGACGGAGCAAACGTGTATAAATAACGTTAATGTTTTACTTACTTACTTACTTACTTACTTACCCACTCACCGTAAGACAAACAGAGCCAGTCAAATTCAACTAGTTCATTTTAAAGAGATCCGCAAGGTTCGTATCCAGAGGTCTCAACCGACGGAAACAAATACAGAATAAAAGTCACGGACACATGAATGTGATGCTGGAAAAAGGGAGATTCAATCAAGTTCTTGTTCACAGCAAGGGAAACGGATTGATTCAGTTTAAGTTGGCGAATTCACCGTATCATTGCCACAAATAGGCAACTCTACATGTAACCCATTGATTAAAACTGGCATAGACACCCTTTATATAAACAATCCCCGCTTGTATCCTTTCCATTTATATATTTTAAACATAGACCTCAGTCTTACCAATGTCTAGTCTATTTTAATTAACTTTATGCCCTCTTAATACCAATTATACTTCCAGCACTCTGAAAGCTATGAACTATAAAAACCATGAAAGCTATCAACGTAGCTTTCCATTGCAACCACTTAAGAGATGTAGATTGTAGAAACATTTAAATTGATCATTTCTATTCGACACCAACAATACACCAGTAGGAAAGATAATGACATTGAACAACTTTGAATGACCTTAATAAAAGTGACAATTGATAATTATATTGTCCCAAAGCTGCCCTTGTCATTTATGAAACGCTGTGAGAAACCTTACTGATAAGACCATTTGCTACAATCGTAGAACAAAACAAAAGAAACCATATGCCTGCAACATCCATGGCCAAACCGTCAAAGTGTATAGAAGAAACTGGTTTCCCCAAAGTTTCATCCCGAACACTACAGGCTTACGTAACTTCGTTTATAATACTTACAAAACTGATTTCGATAGCGAATCAGTGCACTTTACTTGATTCATTGGATTTGAAAATTGCTGACAATAAAACTGGATGCACAATACCTCCAACGTATTTCTTGGGTTTTGAGCTTGAAAAAAGAGGGAACTTTACAGAGTAAACTCGTTGTTCCGCAATTTTGTTGTCCGTCGAACCTTCTTACTTATTTTATGAGCAAACTGTTGAGTAGCAAAAATTCTAGCTAATTTTACCACGAGGCAAAAAGCGAAATCTCGAACACGAAAATTTGGTTTTCTTGAACTACACCTTTGCTTTTCGATAAAAGCAAACCTTCATCTTTAACAACTGCAGTTATTCTAGCAATGTAAATCGGTTCAATTTGGCGCCAAAATGATCTCTTAGCGAGATTTCTTCACTGGGTCATTGGCCTTCGCCTAAGAAAAGAAGCTCTTCACCGTTTGACTGAAATTTGACTAAATGCTTTAGAAAATATTTCATTGAAGAAAAATCGATTTGAAAATTACAACAATAAAAGTTAAAATCACGAATTGCAGAAATAAAAGTCGGGTCCACTATGAGGCTGTATTAAAGCACTTACGTCCTTAGTTCTAATAATTTTCTTGAAATTTCATAAGGTTGGTAACCTGCGGATTTTCTGTGGTATATGTATTTTGACCCATATTTGCGGGCCCATGCAGGTGACCTCGCGATTCCGGTGCGACGCTCTAACCAACTGAGCTATGAAGCCACTGACGTTGGGAGCTGGTCATTTGTGGGTTCTAATGGTCCCGTGAGGAATGAATCAATGATGAAATGGTATATGAAATGAATCATATATGAACTGCGGATATGAAATCAAGTGAAGCTATGATCTTCGCAGTTATGAACGCAATTTTTACAATTGCGTAGAGAAGCCTGAAAATTTTAGGACTTCAACGGGGTTTGAACCCGTGACCTCGCGATTCCGGTGCGACGCTCTAACCAACTGAGGGTTTAGTCATGTGGCTTGAAAACATCACTGAGCTATGTATTGAGGACATAAATTGTCTTTCAGCCCAAACATATATTGCATTTTCGCTTAATTTTTAAAACTGATAATCAAGGAATTATGACTCTCGATCCAGGTACAGAATGCCAGGGATAATCAATATATAATACGAAGCGATGGATATTAGTTTTAAATTAGACGAAACCAAGCAAACTCAAAATAATCTCATTTGATTCAAGACAATTGGAATTCAAAATTTAGACGCTTAGAATTTCAGGTTACTCACCTTTAAGTCGCATTGTCTGGAGTTTAAAATTCTCCCACTGTTCACTGAACAAAGTCGTGAAATCCTTTTATCTAAGCTCCAAATTTAATCCCTGTGATATTATTTCTGTAACTTTTGATCTCGAGGTAGATGCCAGGGATTGTTAAAAACTACTACAATAAAAGAAATGATAGGAAACCTGCTTTACAAGGAAGCCGTGTATAAAAGCAAAATAAGACTTACATAAGACTACTATTAAAACCATAGTTCTTCAACTTAAGAGAGAACGACTGTCGAATATCCAAGGGCAGACTATTCCACAGTACAGCTGCGCTATAGGACAGACCTCTTTTATAATAATTGGTGCGGGGCTGAGGGATGGCAAGCGTACAGTCACTAGTAGGTTTTAAGTTAAAGTATCGGAACGGAAGACAAAGTACTGACTAAAATAGTCCGGAACCATTTTATTTACAACCTTATACATCAAAATTTGATTTATCAACAAGGCGTTGACGGTCCAGTTTAACCCAGTTTATCATCCGCAACAGTTCATCAGTACTGCGCTTGTAATTTTAAAACGTTATGACGCGTGCAGCTCGCTCGATATTGCAATTTTTGTAACTTTTGAGAAAGACTCTTAGAACTGGATATCTCCACTCCAAGCTACTGTAATGGAGATGTGGTTGGACCAGTGAATTGTAAATGGAGAGTAGAGTCTTATATGGGACCGAGTACATATTACGTCTAATGGCGCTTATACCAGAAGCAATCTTTTTAGAAAGCTCGTTGATATGACACTCCCAAGTAAGATTTTCGTCAACATGTACACCAAAGGATTTTACAGTAGAGACTTGCTTTATCAGAAACTGGTTAATTGTGGCAGTGGGATTTGCTGTAAAATGTAATAACCTTTTTGCTTGGAACCAATCAGTACGTATTCAGTCTTTGTCTTATTTAAAGTTAGTTTGTTGGCTGCAAGCCACAGACGAATTTTCTCCAGATCAAGATTAAATAATACAAATATTTATTTCATCAACATCGCTACCAGCAAAAGTAATACTAACTCTGATCATCGGCGTACATCCTTAATTAAACATGGATCAGAAATTTCTTGGTTATTGGAATCCACAGAAGTAGAGGGTAAAATTTGATATTCCAAGTTCCCTTAATATTTAACAATAGGGAGCCTTTGCGACGACGATGGCAACGAGAACGTCGTCGTTAAATGAGAATTCGCGTTATTGAAATCGCTTCCCGATTCTTCCAAGCATCATGTTATAACGTGACTGAGGTGTAGCAAATCCTCAAGAGATAAACTAATATGAACGGCGCTCAATTTAGGGACGAAAATGAAAATTTATCCTCAAGAGCTGATGTTCTCTCTAAAACCTCAAATTTTGTCATTTAAGCCTGACATACGCAAGCGCAGTTTGCTCCGGAAAAATACTCGCTGGAAAATGGGACGAGCAACGTTTCCAAAATGACGGACGAAGAAGAAATGTCCCTCCTACTATTATTCATCCTGCTTTATCGTAATTCTTTCGCAGAAGGCTAGCAAGGTTGAACCATTCAAGATGTGACGTCACCTCATTAGGTTTGATGAAAACAATTCCTATAAATAGTGCATTAGTACGATACAGACATTTTGCGATGCCAATCGACCGAAGCTTCCAGGCTTTGATCTAATTGCCATACAATAAACTGAAGACCACCTAGTCTGTTTTATCAGATCGGCAGGGTTCGCCGATTCCTTCCTTCTTCTTGGATTGAATTCATTTAAACAAGATCGTTATCAGAAGGAAGGCAAAGGAGTCCAAGATGCGAAAAAATATTTTGTCATTCCAAAAGACTCTATGGCGCTTTCCAAGCCATTGTAAACACTGCTATCAAGACTTGTCATTAGAACAAACAACTTTGACGGACTCTTAGCCAAAACACAAGAACAGCAGATCACGTCACGCAGGAGTATCACTTCATATCTACCATGTGTTTAGCTCACTAAAAAGACGGAACCGCCAAATTAATAGTAGAAATATTTTCATCTAAAAATGATGATGGATGATTCGTTACAACCTTTCGTCTTAACTACGAATTACGAGAGATTACCTAACATTTCGTGATAAAGACGATGAAACGTTGTTGACAAAACCAATATATTTATATATCGGTCTACAACTGTTATCCGGTGAAAAATCCTTTTTACGCAGAAGAGAAGAAATTAGCTCCGTTCACATTAATCATTAAATTAACACTAAACTTTGGTTTAGGAATATAAATGCTATTTCAGGTTTTTAACTTAAAAAGAAGGGTTTATTGCAGTGAGACCTTTTATAGTACGTGTTGTTCACATGAAGCGAGGATCGATCAACATTGCACAAACTTTTAGTCTTGAAAAAATGTCCACTGAACAGTGTGACGTAAATGACTGCATGTTCTTTCGATATTTGATAATTTTGAATAGATACCGAAGTTCTCTTAGATTGTCAGAAATATTTGGCACAGTAACAAAGAAAGCAATAAGAAAGGTTTCTTTCTTGAGCATAAAAAAAATCCTGAAAAAAAAGCCTGTTGATTTTCAGTACTGGGATATCGTAAAGTTAAATGTGGCAAAAGATCATATGAGTAGACAAGAGTGGACTCTTGGTGTAAACGACAAAACGAAAGAGAATTCCTTAAGGGTGACACTGAAACAAAGTTGGCGCCATCGTGACGAGAGCATTATGGGCCTTCTACCAATGTGGCCTTGTTTCTATTCCCCACTATTATCTTGACTGACGACATTTCTCGGGGTTCAGTTTGGTGAGTTCTTTATTTTAGTCCGAGAGGCTTTTTTCCGCGAGGTCATTTGGTTTTCCTTCTCTCATCGAAACCATAATTACCCGGAACAACTTTACGGGCGGCGACTCAGATGAAATCACCCTAGCTGAAAAAAAGTTACTCTCTCAAGCTTTATTTTATTTGTACCCAATCAGGTGTTATTCCATGGATTTCTTACCTTCAAATGAACAATTGCCTAAGAATCGTGGCTTAAAATAATAGAAGACAACAATTTACTATCAGTTTGACGATGAATTTTCTGCAGCTTTTTCTCGCAATTGAGTCCAAAGTGAATTAACGTTCACGTCTTACACTGCATTGAGTGCAATCCAACTTTTGCTGTTTAATCCAGTTTTTTCTCCTAGTCGGATCAGTGCCCGAAGCCGGATCAACCAGTCCGCTAGTATCTGTCTGTAGTCCGAGTCCATAGTCCGCAGTCCAGTTTTTACAATAACCATTTGTGCACTAAGCGAGTTACTGACAGACTACCGATTCGAGTCGTAACAATTCTCGTTTCTTGGTACGCTTTGAGGCGTATCAGCGAGGTCTTGTAAATTTCGTGCTTGACAGATTGGTAAGAAAAGATTGGAAAGAAAAAAAAAACTGTGGCAGTTCATGCTTGCAGAGTGACATCAATGTGGGTGGGCAGGCATGAAAGCTCGTTTGCATGGACTTATCAGTGCAGTGTCGAAAAAATTATACTTAAACCTGATAATTTTAACAAATGGAACATCAAGCATGAAACGCTGAATCAAGAAGATGCTAGAGACAGCGGTGATTACACCAGTCGACTCGTCTGAAGCAAACAGCTAGATGTCACGTTCCCCTGAAAAAATAAGCTTTTAAGTCTCCGAGATTTAAATTACAAATCTCATTTTATGATTTGTTTTTATAACAACTTTAACTTGAAGCTGCAGAGTGGAAACGCCCTCCTTTTTTTATTAAAGAGAGTTCGGAGAAAGACACTAACATTAACTAACATTCTGACGTGTTCTTTAAACAACCCCGGCCAAGTGCTAAGAAATATGGCAGGGGTTCTGCGGTCGAAAGAATTTTCCATGCCCTTGTCTGAAGGTAGCCAATGTCGCAATCGTGAGATCAATCCACAAAGTAAAACGGTCCTGTTTCGATATCGGTGCCGTAATGTCTAATTCAATTACGATATAATTGAAATAAGTACTTTTTTGGGTTGCTAGTGGATTAAGTACTGAACCACAGAGTAAAAACACCCACAAATCAAATTTAATTAAGTAAAATCACATTATGTTGGAATTACGAAGAGAAACACGTTTTTAAGCAGGACCACGAGCATTGGTGGAATGCCAGTGTCACGTCACTGACTCACTCTTACCAGTTCCTCTCTCGGTTCTGTATCGGAAGTATCCTGTGTGTAAAACCACATTGCCCAAGGCGCAAGGGCCGTCAGTCCAGTGAGATTCTACTCGATCCAAATCTCGTATAAATCTCACCCTGTTTGCACAGATGCAGCTAAATACAGGAATCGCACCGGCCCATGATTATCTTGGGTTCGACTTTGCTATACAGTCTGAAGGGTTTTTGCACATCTCCTGATAATCATGACGTCAAATTAAATGGCGCTGAGTCAAGCACCGATTTTTAAACGGTTAGCTTTCAATATGCTGTGATCACTAAGTTTATTTTAGATACTTGAAAATCTGTGTCTTTAGTAACAGTTGCCTTTATGGTCTGGTTGTTGTTAACAAGCGAGAAGTGAAAGGTTGATCAAACAGTGAAGGAATATCTGTATATCTGCTTGGTTTTTGTTACGTTGGTCCTTGCTGCTACAATACAGTTGTGATGTTTATTATTGATTCCTCCACGTGATAGACATCTTATCAAAGTTCTTCTGCTTTCTGTTAATTCGAAAATGATGAAAGTATAGAGCGTACTTCATGTAAGCAAAGCGTGACTATTGCAGTTCCTGGATGTTATCGTCAAAAGTGTTCGCACGATGTCCACCATGTTCATTTGCAGTAAACAAGACGCTGGCTGCGAGCGCGGTAATCGTCAACCGGCGGCCAACGATTTTTTTTACAGGAAGTTTTCCGAACGAGAGAACACAGTACCATTTTGTGGTAAGTCCATTGAGCTTTCATGCCTTGCGAATCCACAGTACTTGGAGTGCGGTTTCACTGCAAATAAATACGACGAACGCAGCTTCTCTTGAACGATAGTAAAGAATTCCTCTAGACACTGTGAAGGAATTGGGAAGATGACATCTAATGTCAATTAACCAATCAGTACGCTTTCGTCCCCAGAGGCCGCGGTCCTTTTGTCCAGCTGAAGGACGGCTCTTTCGCCGCAGCCTCAGAAATTTAAAGCATTTGTCGTTGTTTTAAAGGGGGCGGCAAAAAAAAAAAAAAAAGTTGCGAAGAAGGCTCGCATAGATGGTTATGGTTAAATCAATTATTTTTGGAGGTTTTAAGCCTCAGCAACCTCTTTATTTACACCCCTATTGTCGGTGCTGACGAAAGAGAATTTTGACCTTCAGTGACAAATATGTATACATGATTGTGCGTAATTAGGAGAATACGCATTTCGTTCATTGCGTTGCGACGGAGCAGGACGCATCATAATCATGTCGTTTTACGAATTTCCAAAATATGTTTGGCGGGTATCGATCATGATGCCATGCGATTTCAGGGTTTGGACCCCATCCTGGACTGACTGGCTGACGGGCACACATCACCTCGATCTGATGTGATTTTGATTCTGTTATGTCTCGACATTGGGTTCGTATTACAATACCCGTATGCCCGAATCAAAGCAGTAAAAATTCCCCGTATTTCCACGTGCCCTACAGTTGTGCGTGTAAGTATCCCTTGCAAATATGACTAAAACTACTTATTTGAACACCAGAAAGCTATTTAGTGGTATTCTTTGTAGGAAACAGACGCTGCAATTTACCCCTGCGCGGCAATTCGTGCCGGCAACGATGCCGAGTTGTGATTTGTCAACTCAGCTGCTTTTCACAGGAGATTCACGTTCTCTCTGAAAGTCCACTTTTCCTGAATATTTCTGGACAATCAGTACAATAAAAAAATATATTTTTTACTGGACATCGAACACACTTTACTAATCCATGATTACTACTAGACAGTCTTTAAATATTTTCACTTGATGCCCATTCTTGTACCCAGAGTCCACTTTTCTTTTGGTCAGCACCAAGATCGCGGACTCTGGCCATAGCCAAAAATATGCACCGCACGTCGGTAGTGGTATAATGTTGTATACATTGACAACCGTTATTGTTTCAAATTTCTGAGAATGCGCAGAAGATCCGGAAGTCCGTGATTCGTGGACTTCCTGCTTTGGTTATGGCCAGAGTTCGTGTTCTTGGTGCTGACCAAAAGAAAAGCGGACTCTGGGGACGAGAATGACTTAATATCAAATTTCTGAGGATGCGCAGAAGATCCGGAAGTCTGTGATTCGTGGACTTCCTGCTTTGGTTATGGCCCGAGTTCGTGTTCTTGGTGCTGACCAAAAGAAAAGCGGACTCTGGGGACAAGAATGACTAAATGTAACGGTGGCCATGATGAAAGGAAAAAAATGCAGGGGCCCTGAAAAAAGTTATTGTGCGAGTTTTATGCAAATAATCCAATATGGCTGCTTGCGTGGGAAACGATTGATACTGAGCTAACTTTATGTCATTAGGCGAAGGCCTCCAGCATGGAATAGAAACTGAAACTTCAATTATTAGCGTCTCATTGAGGACTTACAAGGTGATGAAATATAAAGAGCGAGCTTTAAGGGCATAATGCGAGGAGAGGAAGTCCAGCAAAAACAGGATGAATTAACCACTGGCTACCCATAGCTTGGTGTATGAAAAAAACTCGGCATTGTTAATCGGTTATGACCATACTCGAATGACACCTACATAGAATTAAAATAGTATTCTGCACAATTAATCCGAACCAAACTTAAGTGAAATCCATTCCGCCTTCCGGATTCCAATGATAATAGCTCTTTCAGATTCCATTGAACTAGGATATTTCAAACAAATTAAGCAAGGAAATCAAGCAATTTAATTTACATAAAGACGCACAGCGCACAGATACAAATATAACTTTATTAGGGTACCCGTACGGGAATCTTCCGACCTAATTTACAATGTTAAACTAATCGATACTAGGCTACGATAACTTACAATAAATAACAACCTACTGAGGTAAAAAACCTAACATAACATGAAAATAGATTAATTTACTAAGCAGTCGTTACTGAGATGACTTCTCAGGTTACGTTTAATGCAGAGATTGCGCAATTTGCGCAACTCGGCAAGCGTGGCAGAGAATTCCACGTGTCTGCGCCACGATACTGGAACGACTTTTGGGCGAGCGCTGTGCAGCACTTACCGTGGAAAAGATTAAGATCGTTCCTAGAGTTATAGCTATGAACCTGGGACCTCTTCTGAAACCTATTTACTAAAGACCTAGGTGCCTGATTAGTCTTTTATTTGAACATCTGAACGGCGTCTCGAACTCTAACAGCCTCTCACACTGGAAGTAGCTTCACCTCTTTGAGAGTGGGTTTTATGTCTTCAAATTTCTTCTTCCCGGATAACAAACGGGCTGCAAAGTTCTGCACATGTTGCGGTTAGGTTAGGGTTTAGTTTAGAAATGTTAGATTTACTAGAACCTAACCATAATCATGAACAACAAAATAACGTAGTAAAAACGAATGAGTTTATAACAATGAAAAAAAATTGTTTCATCAAACAAGTGACGAATTCTGCTGATCTTTGCCACAATAGTTTGCCTATCAGTTCACTTGCCAAAGTGCTGGTGTGCTCATTAAAGAATAGATGCTTATCCACTCTCACACCAAGGTCTTTCCCTGAGTCAACAACACCAGTTCCTTTCCTTTCCTAAAAATGGCAAAGACGGAATAGATGTTTGCGCCAGCATTCTGTTGGAGGGTCTTGGACCCAAACACACAGAACTTTGTTTTGTCAGAGTTAATAAGGAATCAGTTTTCGCAGCACCAAGAAGCAACTCGATTCAAATCCTCTCGAAGGTCTTCAAGTCCTCTTTGAACTTCCTTATTAGAAAATCAAATCGCACAATGATGATATGAGTAGACTGAAATGTTCTCCTTCTTAGCACTGAACGCTATTTAATAGCAGTGTTGCAAAAAAAAAAAGGCATCATCATTGAGGTTGTGCTTATAATATGTATTTTGGTACTGGATGTTTGGAGAGCGCGAAACAAACGTTGGAGCTTTGCGGGCTTATAATTCGTCCCCCCCCCCCCCCCCCCACCCCTTTGAAAGTAACATTTTATTCAAAGGTTGCGTAAATAACAAAATATTCGAGAACATGTAGAAGTACTTAAGTACTTTAGTACGTTGGCCATTGACACCACAGTAAACAGCATAGATACGTTGCTCCATCTGCTCGTCCTACAATTGGGAAAACATCGACGACAATTGAAGAACTTTAATCAAGAGGACGCCGTTGTCACGATGTGCCAAGAACACAATGACACGACTTCATTCTTAACTTCTCCAGAATACGGCGCAGTGAAAGGGCGTTGGTCAATTCCGGTAGACGTGATACGCTCGAGTTTACACGAGTGATTGATGTTTGCTCCAAGGAATTCACGTCAACTTGAAAAAGAAGATTTGAGAAAGAGCAGCCGGATGTAGCCAGAATTGGCATGAGACCAGACAATCGAGCATAAAAGAAAAGGCTTACCAATTTAATTGTTATATACAATAGAAGTATCTACTTTCGAGGTGGCGGGTTTTCGCAAGGAAAGGCATTTGTCACTTTGAGCCCACAGAAAGGAAATTCTAGTGATGATATTTCTAGATGACTCAGCTGCGGGAGATAACTGCAGGCGAATTATTTCTCAATTGAAGAAATGGAAAAATAAATTCTTTCTCTCCATGATTTCTTTTCAAATACGTTAAAGGCATTTATCCGAGGTGACATGAGTTTCCTTTGGTGATTTTGTCCAACACGACTGGCTAGATCCCTGTGGACAAGCATTTTTTAAAACCTCTGCCTGTCATGGTTGCTAACTTTCAAGGGGTGGGGCTAGAGGGTGAAGCCAGGACGCTGGTTTTGTTTCTATTTAGATGAAGAGTCTGTGTTGTTTTTTCATTAACATAACAGAACAAAGTGCGACGACAGGTAAACGACTTGCATGGAATAATAATAGTATCTCAATTTATCACTAAAACGTATTTCAAGAAGGTCGCCTTCAAGGCGCCCCACCAATAACACTGAAGATTGACATCTGCAAACATGACTTGAACAATTTGGCATTCTCCTCGTTAATAATTGTAGCCCGGAATACATAGACTACGATAAGAATCTAAGCTTTTCATTTCTGCGTCGACAACAAATTTCGTCAAAATTTGACCAACATTATAGAAATGTTTGTGTTGTTCCAGAGGTGAGGCATTTGGTATCCCACAAAGACTCGTGACCTTGCCATTCTTGAGCCCAACAACTACCGAGAAGTGCTGTTTGTGACAAGAGATGTCTTCATTCTATGACATTTTTTTGTCTCAAGTTAAAGCGGTGTCACGATTTTTCTCACAATTCGCAATTGATTTAATGAGAATGTACACTAGATTTTTGTTGAGATTAGCCTAATTGATGAGATTGCCGATAAGATAGCTCGCTTTTGAGTTAATTGCTGGTCTGGTTTTCACCATCAATTTGTGCGTTACGTTTTTTTCTCACGGAAAACAATGTAGGTGTTGGGTACTTGTGCGGTCAAATGTTATCTATAGCATCCTCATGGCCAACATTGTGGCTTGCCATTCGCCAACAATCCTGTTACGTCCAGAACTTCCTTTGACGCCATTCAATGACCGAGTAATTCTTCAAACAGATGCTTGTTGTCGGAAGTGATCCACTGCTTAGATAGCAAGTAAAAACTAACAAAAACGCGTGGCTTTGAATGTATAAGTTCACGTCGCAAGGTCGAATTAAAATAAACAATCAGTTTTTAAAACCGAACTCTCGTCGAAACAATCAGAAACTCGAGAGTCCGAGCATTTGAACCGTGAAAAACATGTTTCGTAGTTAAAAGGTATTCGAGCTTTCGAAGAGATTAATTGTGTAGGCAGCATGTGAACAAGTGCTACACAAGCCCTAACGTTTAATTCACAGAACTTCCCTTAAATGAAGTAATGCCTTGGGATGTTGTTGACCACGCTTTTCGACTCCAATGCCGTCCACTTGAATAACATTTTAGCTTTCTGTCTTGCCAATCGATCAAGTTCAAGTTGATTAATCCGAGGGGTGTGTCGTTCAACTTCTTGTCTCCGTGTGTGGTCCTCTGGGATAAGTAAACACAATCGCCTCCTCCGACCCCATATGACATCCAGGGATTTCATAAGATCACATCAGAAACACTAAACAAGGCATCGAGTTCAATTCACAGCTCGGCGTCTCGTGAAAAAAAAAGACCTTGCACATCGTCAACAGTATCAAGACAATTTAGTTTGTTCCTTAGATTCGACAAGTGTCACAGATGAGGGGAGAACTCCTTCTTCGTCAAATCAGGCTGTTCGCTGTGCTTTGGTTACTAAACTACCAGGGCGTCTCAGAATTTAGCGAAGCCAAAACTTTGGTGAGTATAGGACGTTTGTTGTGTGGAATGTAGCATTATTGCGTATGTCTTAGCTAAGTGGTAAAGGCATGCAACTCAGAAAAGAAAGGCTCGGAATGTTTGTGGGTGGATTGGCGCCGGGTTCGCCATGCCTCTTCGACTAACTAGCGGCAAGGTCTGCAAAGATTATCACGCGCAGTTCTCTTCTTTAGAGAGGATGTATTCTCTTTCTACAAACTTGAAAAACAGAGACCTTTTTGAAAGAGGCCTTAACTCTGTAACGCTTATCGAGAGATACACACAGTGTACTTGTTCGGATAATCTTTTTGCCTTGCCACCCTTTGATCGGCACCACAAAGTATAGGACAAGAACTGGAGCTGCTGAAACACTTAACACCTGCGTTAATCAAACGGTTCGTTATTCGTTTTTTATTTGTATTTATGTTTAAAATGAAATGAGACCAATGGAAATGAAGCGGTCCATTTTCACGTTGGAGCCGATATGGTGAGATCAACATGGAGTTAATTGCAACATTCAAAACTCTCCAAGCAGAAAAAAAATGAATTCATTCTTTAGTAAGTGATTGGACTCTTTATGTGATCTTTTGAGGAAGAAGAAGAAGAATAGTTTCTGGTAGCCTGAGTATCTGGGCGAATTGAAGAGAAGAATAGTGGTATTCACTTTCCATAAATTCAGTCATGCGGTCATACCACATCATCTAAAGGGGAGGGCATTTTTTGAAGGGGGGGGGGGGGGAAGGGGGTGTTTGTACACACACGCAAATTCTTCGCTTCTTGTATTTGAAGACTTTAAACTGAATGAAACATAAAATACAAGAAAACGAAGATGTAATTTTCACAAAGTCGCTCAATCTCGTCTCCTGAGTGCAAACGGCTATACTGATGATGGGCTCAGATGAGTCTCTTGCTCAGTGCCTCCTAATTCCATTTCTACAGCTTGATAGTTCATTGCGGCATCCAGTATGTATATATTTAGCTCGAGGTAGGGAGTTTTTAACATTACAAGTTAAACAAAACGAGGATTTAAGCAATTAATAGGAACCATATGTATCTCTGCAAGCAATCGAGAATCTTTACGCACGGCATGCAACTGATTCCTTCGGATTAGAGATTCCAAGAATATAGAAAAGCCTTTGACATTTACAGTCAGGACTTAAGACTTGCCGGAAGAGAGCGACAGAAAAAGAGAGAGAGAGACAGCTTGGATGGAAGACTTGTTTATTTTTAACGGAGCTGCTTCATTGTTAACTTACTCTCAAACAAAGATAACATATTGTCTTGTAGCACCACGCCATCCTTGGGCCCAGGGTATCGAATGGCTAAGTGAATGCTGTGAAGAAATCTAGAGAGATTCAGATATACATACTTCTGTCTCCGTTCTCTCATGCCTGACATGTATTTCCTCATATTTGCCTCATTAAATCAAGCATGCCTTGGATATACTGTCTTTTTCATCGACCGACTGATTAGATTAAGCATCCTCTCTTCAGCGTCTTCTTTCCCATCGGAAGCAATTCATTCATGTGAAGATGATTAGGGGCGAGTTTAACAATTTTAATTGCAGACCATTTTGAAATTTCTGTGAAACTCCAGTAAACGATTCGTTTTATCGAAAGGAAACTCTTCAAAGGACTCTAACGACGGACTCTGTTGAAGCAAATATCGAAGGACAGCACAGTTTAATCCTGTAATTTTTATTACCGCAATTGTGCTTCAGCTTGGACACGAGTCGCTGCAGGAGACAAAAGTAAAGTTTAAATTAAATTCTTAAAACTTTTATACGGCTTTTGAAGTGGCAATGGTTTGATGGAATTCGTTCCTTAACCTCAAAATTTGGCTGTTTCCGGTCGGTTCCATACTGGTGATATCACACGGTGCTCGCAAGATTTAGACAACTTACAACGAAATTTCATCTTGAAAAAATTGGACAAGGTCCATCGTCAGTTCTACGTCTTGCATGCAAATGTTAATTCTTGCATTTTACAAAAAAAAAAAAAACAGATGGTATTTCTTATTCTTGGATTGAGAACTTACCTTATAAAGAGACTCTTCGTATAAAAACGAGATAAAATTGAAAGGAAAAAGGGGACGTCTTTGAATCATGTCCCGTGTTTTGCTTGACTTTTCTAGTGACGGAAGTGATATTCGCATAAGTTTGATCCTTTCCTCTCGGGAGTAAAAAGCAACTGTTATATCAATATTGTACTTTTGTTTCGAAGGCGACTGTGAATTTATAATCTCAGTGGGGTCTAGTGTGTCCTTGCAGACGCTTTTCGATCGTGCCATCTTTGTCAACTTTATTCCTTACGAAAAAGATTTAGAGGAATAAAGTTAATTCTGTGGACAAAGCAATGGTTGATGATAAACAGTTACGGGGGGTGGGGGGGGGGGGGGGATTCATGTATAACCCGCTGAGATCTCTACTCTGCTCTGAGACGTTTTTCTGCGGGTACTCCGGTTTTCTCGTCTTCTCAAATACCAAAATTTGACTTTGATTTGAGTTAATTTCATTTCAGTATACAGTGTCCCCAATTAATGCCCCAGCGTTGGAATACTTGACACTTATTAAATAAAGTTCATTGTTATTGGAATGACTCATCAAGCAATTTGCAACCGGAACATCTAAGACTAAGGATCTCTTCAAGAAGTCTTCTAACCTTTTTGTAAGGCATTTAAATGTAAAAATATCTTATCCCTTCGTTGGAGAGACTGTAGAAACGAGGCTAGGCCGGGTTTCAATGTCCAAGAATAGCATTTTCAACATTGAATACAATCTCTTATCTCCAGCAACGTTTACCAAAATCTTGATTCCTACGAGCAATGATCACATTTTTATACAATTTTTGGATTTCATAGCCCCGGGGTATAGGCTTTTTTGTGTGGTAATATGTTTTCTATCTTCAAAAATGTTCTATCCAGCTAAGCATATGAATTCTGTCGTCAATCAATGTCATCTACACTGCAAGGAATCGCATTTGTGTGATGAATAACGTTGACAGCGGATTATGGACACATTTTCACACGCAGCTGGCATCATATAGGCTGTCAAGAGCAAACTGGCAACAAAACGTAACCCGTTTTAGATAAATTAAAAAATGCCTGTGGGGTCTTCCGAGGGAGTAATTAGTCACTCAAGCATTCATGCATGTAAGTGAGGGAACAATATGTCCCAATCAATTTGTTGAAATGTTTTTATGAGTGATACGTCCTCTTGGCAGTATTACTTCCTGACCAAAAATGGCAGAACTATGCATGGAAGGAACTTTGATATTTGAAACAAAAGAACATTAAATTCAGGAAAGGAATATTAGGTCACAGAGCAGCAGGGTTGAATTGTTGCACTCACGAAAAGCTTTAGAAGACTGTTTAGCAATGTTAATCCGGCCATTTCCTTCACTAGTGAAGTTCGTTTGTTTCACAGCTTAGCTTTGGAATGTTATTCGTCCAAAAATTAAATTCCAGAATAACCTGCGTTAACTCTCTACAGAAATGGGAACATCAATCACGTAAAAGTGCGGAATAATAAAGCTCGATGAAAATCAGAATTTGTTCTCTTCAAAGATAAGCAAACTTTACATAATGAGGACAGGCTTTCTCTACAACTGAACCCTTTCTTCCGGTACACATCAAGTACATTTATTGCCCTCAGCGGTACTGTAACGTTTTAATTTGAGACACATTATGTAACATGGAATTTTTGCACATTATGGCCATAACAGAAACACGATATGTCAGAAGTCTCTATATCGCAAGGGTTCTACTGTTTTCCGGTCAAAATTGCAAATCATTGTTTTTTGATGACCTTTACCTGTACGTACAACATTGCTAGGAATGACTAAGGGAATATTTGCACGAGACCGGGACGAACTCAGACTGGTATGAAATTTTTGCAACCGTTTGCATGAAACGGGGACGAAATGCTTGGTGTTTGATTTCGGGACGAAATCATATCTCTTATGTAATAAATATGTTACAAATTGCAGTTAAATTCAGGTTAAAATGATTTTGACCTAGGTCATTTTATTTTCAACTAATTTGAAAACAAAATCACCTAGGTTAAAATGGTCTAAACCAGTTTATTATCAGCTGTCTAAAAAGGGGTTTTCCCTCTTTTGGGGAGGTGTAATTAAAAAGAAAAAAAAAATGGGGCCTGGATTTTTCGGGAGATTAAAAAAGAAAGCAATAAATGAGATCATTCTTCAAACTCTTTTCCTCTCTGGTTCGTCATCCGTTCTACGTCTTTCTCTGTTGCTACTTGCAATCTTTAGCCTCTAACCTTATCTCTCTTGCTTTCCATGCCACTTCTGAGATACGAACCTCGCGCTCATCGCACCTCCGTAAGGAGCATAACTGGGTTCTTCATATTGAAGATCATTACTCAAAGTATTCGTGGCTATTTCCTCTCAGACTTAGAGAAACATCAGAAGTTGCCAGATCCCTAGAACCTCTACTCTGGCATGGATGGCAGGATTTCCGACAAAGTTGCAATCTGACAATGTATATGAAGTCAAGTTAAGATGCTGATCATCGCAGTTATTACTTGAGCAGTAATGGAAGGAAAGCCTGGAAAATTCAGGCTGTTAATTAATAACTGCAATGATCAGAATCGTAGCTTGATTCTCTCCACAGTTAAAAAATATGGCTCTCGAAAAATTTGTGCGTAAAGTGATGACTGACTTTGCCACAACAAAACATTAGATATCTTCGCGGTGAACCAATGAATCCACTGACATAAAATGCAGGGTCTAGTGGAAGAGGCAAACTTTTGCAAATTGATAAAGAACAGAACTTGTCACATCGAAGGAGAAGAAGAAAAAGTCGAATTTATTAGCAACACAGAAGTTCAACCCAGCACAGCAGTTAATCTTTTCCCAAAGTTAAGAAATGCTGCGAAAAGAGAACAAGTGAAAGAAGCTGACAACCAAATTGCAAAAAGGGTAACAATATCGGGCGAAAGGAACATTACAAGAAAAAGTATACAAATCACAAAGAGAATATAACAAAAAAAGAAGAAAAGAAAGAAAAAAGGAAGGAACTCTCAAAAAGAGGAAATTCGAACTTCAGGATTATGTAGCGCTTAAATTAATAAAGCGGACATTACAAGAAATGCCTCTTCATCCAAATATACTATTTTCCAACTACGCTATTAGGGGTTCAACTTAGTTTTGTTATTGAGACTTTTCAAAGCTTCTCACTTGGTTTTGATTATATTAATGCAATGTAAGCAAAAGATCGAGCAAGTAGTAATGGTAACTAAGCGAATAAGGCCCGTTTTAAACGTCTCATTTTACATGTGCCGAATCTAATGCAAATGAGCGAAAACAATATAATTTTCTCATTTGCATTAGATTCGGCACATGTAAAATGCGACGTTTAAAACGGGCCTAAAAAATCAACAATACATAAAGTCTGTTTCAGTATTTCTTTTATGACTCCTTTGAACATGATATTTTGATGTTACCGATCTAAGAGCATTCAGCCATGAATGATGCCCTTCCAGATAGAAAAGCAGAATTGCTTATCATGCACAATATACCTAACCCCAACGTTAACGCTATCTAAAAAAAATCGGTGCGTAGACTTAATAACAATCATTGGCGTTTTATAGTCTAACTCATGAAAAACATGCGCTAACCACATCCCTCTTTTCTTCCAGCCCAGATTTACTTACCTAAATACACGTACTTGGTAATAACTGATGGATTTTTGTTGATGTTTACTACTTTTGATTTCAACCTAGGTTAGAATAACTATGACCTAGGTTGAAATCATTTCTACCTGAATTTAAATTTACCTGTAACAGATATATGGCTGACCCAAAAGCATACAGGTTTGAAATTTCTGGACCCGGTCTGAGATCTGTTGCCATTTACAGGAGAACTGTAAACGAGAATTTCTCGTCTCGGTGCAGCAACCGAGACGAAGACAGACCGGTCTGAGTTCATTGTGAGGCCGGGTAAATTAACGCATAAGACGAAATGTATGGCAGGAGGCTGACACGAAGTCATGCGGGTCTGAGTTCGTCCCGGTCTCATGTAAATACCCCCCCCCCCAATTATTTTAAAATAAATTCCATTTTCACCCCTGTCTTTGGTAGATGGGATTAAGTATTTTCAGTGCAGTAACATGGTCTTCAACAAGCGATTGTAGTGAATCGCTATTTTTATGAGTCTTATTGATTGATTTAAACAGTTTCTTGTTTCTGTCACATTCTACAGAGAGACTAAAAATTGAGTAAATGGTCACCCTTCAACAATTCCATTAAATTGGCGTTAAACCAAATCGTGATTAACTGGCAAGGAAATAGTGTGAACCTCTTTGACAGAAAAACAAACAAACAAACAAACAAACAAAACGATTCCTATACTGCGACTCTACTAAAAGGGAAGAAAAATATTGAAGATTATTGAAAATACTGTTAAACTGAAGTTCAAGGTTCTCGCGGATATGTGGTGAGAATTCGACATTAGAGTCACATTTGAAAGAATGTGCACTGTGCTCATAACTCTAAAAGAAGCCGATTTTGTGCGATGTTTCGTTTTAGTCATGACATGTACCCGGACCATCTGCCATAGAACGATATCACCCATTCGCATCACACCTACAGTAGCTCCTGATTCAAATATGTAACTTCAGTACATTGTTGAACATTAGCAGCCGGGATCCCGAAAACTAATGTTGCTGGCGGCGAACTGAGATGCTTGAATTCCTCAGCATTTTGTGTTTTTAGACCTTTTAAATTTCTTTCAATAATGTAAGTAAACAAGAAAAAAATGGACTAGAAGCCCTTATCTTACTGACGTCATTGTAAACCTCGGTTATTGTGAGAATCTTGTCACAGGTTAGCCAAGAATATATTTAAGTCTAAAAGGAAAACTATATCCTCGATCACATCACAAAGGAGTGGCCTGGGGTGAAAGCAAGATAATACAGTAAAGCAAATTTATATGTCATAAGGCTAGTACTCCTGTTGCAAAAGTATGCAATCACTTTACTTGGAATTTCGAGAGCTTTGAGCCTTTTTCTTAGTGACACTGAGAGAGAGAGGAAGACAAGGCTAGAAGTTTCAGAAAGGAAAAGTCGAAAAAATATCTAAATTACCAACTGACGAAGTTGTAAAAATTATTAAAATATATCGATGTTGTCTCCCGGCTTTCCTTATAAATTTCGATTTGCTTATTGTTCATTTGTTCAATCAATTTTTTTATGATTGTTGTGTGCATCTGTCCTTCATATCACTGATAATTTGTGAGCTCAACAGTATAAAGGGTATTTTCCACCTTAATATGTCCCTACGAACTGATGTATGTCAGTGTGAGTTCAAATCCTGCTCTCAATGGATACTGTCTGCACATATCTCCGACCTGCAAAAACAGGAAATAACCACAATATTTCTTACATGAGAATTTTTACTGATTTCCTGTTGTTTCAATTTATCACTAAATCAAATTAACAGAGGAAATAAGCATACTCTCGCTTTAGCAAAACAATCTTGTTGGTTCAATTTCCCCTACATCAAGGGTCGAGTCTAAATATGAACTTCTCTCCATGATTTAAGTTAAATTCAAGTTTAATAAAGGCAACTAGGCGGGTCGCTTAAAAGTGGCCCCTGAATTCAAACCGTTAAGGACCAGTGAGACGTATAAGCTTTCAGTGCAATGATACCCTCTTGTGGCACAGGCTTATCTGCTAATTCGCAATTCGTGCCTTTATCTCATTTAATTTGTGACTTTAAAGATATTCGTTTCGGTTTGCTTAATGCTAATCCTATTTTCAAAAGAACATCTATAATCGATTTCCTTAGGAAGTTTAAACTGAAGGAGAGCAGTGCTTTGTTTGGATTATTCTTCGACGCCCATTTGATTGTTGTTTGAACTGAGTTGTTTTTGTCCAAAAATGGGATCCAAATTGGCGCCAGTAAGGAAGCAAGCAAGGCTGTTCTTTCAAATAATGGAGTCTACAGCGGAAGCTCTCTCTTGATTCAGAGAATTGACACAATGCTCTTAGTCTCGGCCGAGTTCAATTTTAAAACTGCTTGAGTGGTCTTAGCTGGTTTTTCGAGATCTCTTTATTCCAAATACAACTAACATTTTTTAAGAGGATTTTCACACAGTTGTTTGTTTATGAAACAGGGAAACCGAATTACCCAGAGGAAAAAAAAACCCCTTTGAAGCAGAGTAGAGAACCAAGAAATTCAACCCACATCCGACATGGAGCACGGGAAACGATCCCGTCCCGATCCCGGCGAGTCTCATTCGTTAGGCGAGTGGTCTTTCCACTGCTTTACTGCTTTGCCTGTATCATTCACTGATGACTTTCATAGCTTTGCTAAGCGAATAAAATGTCATCTGGTTTGCTAGAATTTATAATGTCCCACCGTTCGAGTCCACGGTTTCAGTTTTAGCGGCATCTAGGACGATTTTCAGCTGGCCTTGCCTGCCAGAAACTAGTACCTGGGTAGAATATAACACCCGAACTAATCCGGCAGAACTGACTGATCACAGTTTCGATGCCTATAAAAGTAATTCAGACAATATAGGATCACTAACGATAGGATCCCAAAGAATCGTAAATGGTCAATACCGCCCAGTATCTTTTTCGTTCGTCGCAAGCCTAAAGGCTATTTTCACACTGCAAAGCAAAAAGTGCAAAAAAGTGTGGTCCTTGCGCAAGAGAGAGATGATTTTAAAGCAGGGTGCTATATATTTTTTTAAATTCTCGGGAGAACATGCCTCTACCATTGAGAATGAGAATTGACCATCTGGGACTCTTTGGTTACTTGTGAGCTCGATTTAAATGCGGGCGCCTAGAGGTGATAATTTGAAAAACATGACTTTAGTGGTGAAGGAATGAAACGGTTATTTTTAGGTGAAAGATCATTGCTGTTAAGAAGTCGACTTAATTAAGCAGTCTAACTCGTTTTCCTTAAATAGACTTCTAAAAGCCTTCGAAAAATCTTCTAAAAGGTCAAAGCACAAATTTTGGCGTAGTATCACCTTGTTTCTCGAACTGATTGTGTTTGCTTCGCAAGAGTCTTTAAAACAATATTTGAAAAGGAAGACGAAGCCTTTTGCTGAATTTACACAAACAAAAAAAAATCAGACCACTATTCTCTCAACCTGTTTTGAGAGTTGGCGAAATAATATTTAACTTACAAACACCTTACTCATTTCATGTTGCTCTACACGTTTCTAGAAGATTATCGAAGTCCCAAAAATTTTGGTAGAAGGAGGCTATGCGTTCGCCTTATTTGATTGTTGCAGCCCAACCCGAAGACAATCGAAACTTCCGTTCCAACCATTTCCTTCATCAAAGCAAACGCGAACTTCTGCATTGCATGCAACTTTGTTTTAACTTCTAAAACAAAACTTTTATTCTATTTTCAGATGTTTACAGATGATTTAGTTCGCAGCGTCTTCTCGTATTTCAGCTTTCAGCGCTACGCTTAAACTTGAAAGACAAAGTGGTTGTTCTTCCTATTTCAAATCGAAAAATTATCCGAAACATGAAACATGACTGTGTTTCGATGAATCACCACTTGTACTTTCTCTAAATAATCCTATATTTTTATTGTGCGATTGTGCAAATAGCTTCGCCATTTTTAGAATGAAGATCTCACCGATGAGTCCTTTTGTTGTAGGCTGCATATGTCCGAAAAAGAAGTCTTCCACATTATTTGAATTTTTTGTGGCTAAATTTGCTAACTGTCTAGGTATTTCATGATCAAGGGAAATCGTAAAGGCTCTGTGCAAGAATCTTCTGTCTAATGAACTTGTTCTAATATAGTGAAAGAGGCCCAAAGCCCGTCTAAATTACTGATTCGTGCGTCATTATCAACTAACTTAACAGCATGAATGTAATGGATCTAATAGAGCCTTTCTGCAGCACCCACTGAATTCAATTATTCTTTCTTGGATAAAAACCCACATTTCATAGTATTTACTTTGCAAATCGTATTCGAATTTTAACGTCCTATGAAGCGTTTTAGCTTCTTGGAATAACGTACGTGACGAAGATGATAATGTTGATGATATTTGACAGCTAGGCTCAGTTTAACTGCAAATGACGCCAAAGTTCTGTCAACAACACATGGAAAGATTCGCAGCGCCTAGAGAAACGGCAAAAGTATTCAGTCAACGACTTATGCACTAAAATTGCTCTAAGGTTTAACTTGATAACATCGACGAATTTATGAAAGCCACTCTGACTGAAACATTTGGAAGAATTTTGTATATCTATTCCTACGCCATCTCTATCCAAATTAGTCATAGATTGCCCTCTATAGGATTCCAGCTTTGTGACTTGTGTGTTGTGATTGAGGTTTTACTTGAAGGAACTGTTTTCAGTCAATTGGGGAGGAGGAGATGAAGTAGAATGTAGGCAGAGATTTGTTGATACCAGGCACTCAACAATATTTTCATCCCGCCCCGAATTAAGTAACAGCGATCGAGTTTTGCTTAATCATGTTTTATTGTTTGTATTTGTTTGGTGCAGTGTTCGTTTATTTCAGTTCATGTAGATTAATCTCTATTTTCTTGCATATTTTTTCTGCAGTCCAACCGTGAAGGCGGTGATGAAAGCGGTGAGTATGATCTTTACAAAAAAAATGTACAAGCTTAGTTGGTATAGAGGAAGTGAACATGAATCTCCAGGCGTTCCGCCTTAATATTTTTTCAATGATTTAATAACTTAGTAATTTAAACCACTGTAATAATCTTGATGGGATACCTTAAAGATCTTCGACGGCGATATAAGTGGCAAGATTCACCTGGTCCACGTGCACTCAGTAACCAGTTTGCCGCAAACAATGGTACCTTTCAAGAGAACTGAAAGCCATTTTCTTGATCTTAATCGAAGTTAAAACAAACTTCTATTAAGGAGACTGAACACAGTTTTTAAGCACTACTACTTCCATTTCTACCATATTTATGCAGTTTTGCTTGAAAGCTCAAACTTGGGTACTGATTAGTAAGTGAAAAAAAGAAAGAAAGAAAGAAAGAAAGTTTATATTTTTGACAGTCAATGTGCTTTGCAGCTGTTACCATGGTAACGCATCTAAAATAAAACAAGGCCAAAGAATGCTTATCGCTCACTTATGCAAAATTCACTTATTAGTTTTATTGCTGCATTTGCTTACTTTAGAAAAAATGAAAATGAAGAAGCTTTAAATTAACAGCTATTATCATAGAAATTCAACAGACGTCGACGGATTTTTCATAATTCGTTCATAGACGTTTTCAGTTTCCCCCAAATTTCTGTGTTAAATTTCTAACTTTTTATATATTTTTAGACGACTTACAGTCGGGACTATTTTAATTCCATATTTCAGCAAAATCAAATTACGGGTTCGCGAAAAAATTGGAAAAGCAGGTAGAAGCTGTTGGTGTCAAAGTTTTAAGCCAATGCGCATGCGCAGCATTTTGCCGGGTTCCTCGGAAATATTTTTCCCTTTAAAACGTAATGGAAGCGAATTTACACCGCATTTCCAAGACTATCGCGAGAAGGAGAAAAAACTTTTCGGTCACACTTGCCAAATTTGTGTTGTTTTCAAAGATCCAATTCAATGAATACCACTGACCAAGGAAAAACTGTATTCAGCCACCTTAAGCCTTTTACAATAGGCGTTCGCTCTGCTGAGCAAGCCACAATGTTTTACCTCGTGAATTCACGAAGCCCAAAGGGCAAGTGATAGCAGTTTTATGAGGACACAAGCCACTCCATAGAGGCACCGTGTGTTATTTTGAAAACAAAAAAAAATCCTGGAAACGGTTAGAGGAAACAGCAAAATGTCAATCAGTGCATTTCAATGCAAAAATACTCCGTGGAAAAAAACGTTTTCTCCTAATGGGTTCGCACACTAACATATCATTTGGCAGTTGACCAATAGGGTACTTTAATGAATTAATGAATTAATTTATTTATTTTGTGTTGCCTTTGGCAAAAAGTAACCAGCGATACACGGGGGGGATAAGGCTACGTTTACACGGGTCCGGATGAATTTTTGCAAGGATGAATCCTGTACCTGGCCCGCCTGTTTACATGGAACAGTGCAAATTCTGTTAGAGATCGCCATGGGGTTTTCTCCGATACTCCGGTTTTCCTCCCTCCTCAAAATCGACTCCCAGTCAATTACATCTGGCTGGGTTTGCGGTGCTCCGAGATCACACATGGATCGTATGGCGGCAAACGTGCAGCCCCTTCACATGCATTCGATCCGATCCCGTCGAGCCGGTTGATCCTGAAAAGCCCCTGTAGGGAGCGGTCAACTAAGCACACATTTACATTTACATAGATCCGTGCAAATTACATCTCTGCTGTGATTGGTTAAACTAATGCTTTTAGCCAATCACATTGTAGCTAAGTGCAGTACGCGACAAATCAAACACGCCTTTCTGGAACTCCCGAAAGGTTTCGGGCCGTTTTTGAGTGTGAAAACTCCCTCTGTATATCAAGAAAAGAGAGGGTTTAAGTCGTCAAACTTCACAGTTATTCTGCTTCTTGTTATCTTATAACATCTTAAAAGATCAGCTTTCCAAAAGAAGTGGATGGCAGTTCCACAAATAGCTTTTCGGGCCCGAAAAGTTTTCCGGTCTTTCGAGAAACGGGCCCTTGGTCGGTGACTTTTTCCACGGCTGGTTGTTTTGTAAGCTGTACATGCTCACTAAGAAATTAAAATGTGTACGTTGCCTGGATCGATGAAGATTGGAGACAATGCCCATTTGCAACAACGTGTTCTGCAGTAACCCAGCCAATCCGGTTAAAATAGCGATGCCCGACAGGTATCGCTTGTCTCCTCATATCTGTGCTTTTGGTAATGTATTTTGTGTCAAATTTGATTTTAAAAAGATCGAAATGTAACTTCACAAATTGCGACCTGACAACATTTTTGCTTACAACCAGAAACAGTAGATTCCATCCCTTAACCGCGCTAACCCTGCAAAATCTTGCACGGTTCGGGTTTTTTCATGAGTCCGTACGCATATTGGAACCGTGCCGGTCAAAGAGTTGACCTACTTTCTTTAGGTCTCAAACTTGCACGCTTAGCCGTTCAAAAATTCGTCCAGTTCCACCGGTCCCGTGTGAACGTAAGGTGGAACCGTGCAAGTTTTTGTCCGTGCAAAAATTTGCCCGGACCCGTGTAAACGGATTCTAAGATCTACGACGCCAACCTCCACAAAAACATCATTGAAGTTACAACTATACACTTTTTAAACTTTTCTGACATTATTCATGTATATTCCGCTACGAGTTTCTCCCTAAATCAAAGGATGAGCTTTCCAAGAACTGAATTGGGACCCATCGAAACGTCGGGAAAAAAATGTCGCCTTCGGATGCTCATCTTTTCCATGGAACCTGAAAGTTGCTCATTTTAGTGTGTTGCAAATTTGTATCGAACGGAGAGGCCGACAACGTTATTATGGTTGTCTTCGAGCCCTGGTCAACACCGCCTTCGCATCTTTTGAGCTTCTTGATAATGACATCACCAACTGAGGGATACGATTGTTTATCCCGCGGAAATAGCTGTTTCGGTGCATTGGAATTTGCGACCTTAGAGTGTGCTGAGATCTAAGTGACTCAACTGAATCCATGGAAATAACAAAGTGGATAAATAACACTTAGTCCATTGATCGTAATTAAATCTTTAAGAGGTCTGTATTTTGCCTGTTCTTCGCACCTTTATTTGCCAAGATGCTGATAAGAGGTTTCTTGTGATCTTCGGAAATGAACTTAATACATCGTCTCATTGAATGCCAAAGCTGCCGGGCCTTTTCTTTTCACTAAGATCCTGATAAAAGTTCCTTGAGATGTTCCGGCGGGAACGAACTTAGGACACTCTTACTTTTCAAACTAGTTATTTTAGAGATTTTATACTGGAGTATATTTTGAGTGCGTTTTTTATTAGCAAGGACAAAGAAATTATAGAGATCTTGAGTTGTAATCATTTCTCATACACGCCGACATACTTATTGGGCTCCACCTATTTAATGTGTAGAGTATCGAGGTGTTACAGGTTCAGAAAGATCTTACGACCAATGTTTTCTTCTTAAAAACAAGTTGTTTTTTGTCAATCATGCACACAAGACCTCTTGACTCAAAAGGAAACCTTGTGGGTGTCACAGCATAAATTTCAGTAGTTCCTCCACGAACTACCTTTGATCAAACGGAAAAATGCATTATTCATTATTAGTCTAATATACATGGAGTCATTATCTACTTAGTACATACTAAGCCCGGATCTTATTTTCAAGAAGTACTCTGGACTTAGTCCAGATTTGAGGATTAAGAAGAGCGGAAAAATGCCTCTTACAATTTTTAAACAAATCTGATATGATTCCAAGGGATGTGAAAATGAACAAATTGGCCAAAATCTGTGTTTTCACTCACTTAAGCCAAACTCTTATAGCCGTTTAGTTTTAAATCCAGGAAGTTACCTTCCGCCCCAATCACTGTACCTTTTAAACTCGGAAATCTTCTCCGAAACCCAAGAATAATTCTCGCCCTTTTTCTCGCTAAGCCTGTAAAGGAATTACTGAAGTAATGAAGTACCGAGGTGATCAAGTGGTGATCAAGTGGCAAGTGCACAGATGGAAGGTCGTGCCTCTTAATTAGCGTTTGTCGTCTTTACTTTTCTTACGCTTCGAATGCAAAGTGAAAAGCGCACGAAAGCAGTTGGTGGTCTCCGATTCTTTTTCTTTGAAGTGCAGGTCATGTTAAAGCCGATTTGTTGCTGTTGTTGCACCAATTTATTCCTTTAAACGTAAACACATCGTAACCTGTCACTAAAGGGTCCTCTTTGACCACTTATGTTGGGTGCATTCCACGGACTAAACTGCAGGTAGTGTTCAATTCCTCTCCAAGAACACAATAGTGGCCGGGTATTTCGCAGTTACTCCCATTCCGTGCTCAAATTGTGGAGTACTTCCAATTCTTGTACGGCATCGGAACCCCGTTCAGCAAAATACTTCTAAGCTAGGAATTTAAAACCATTTCAGCGTTTCGTCAGGTCCACACCCTTTTTGAGGACCTTCGCGTAGTTTTACGGTTTGACCAAACATCCTAATGGTAAGCGCAATCTCATCTGGTTATCGGTTTATTTTTAAAAAAAATCTCTTCCAAGTTCAAATTCTATTTTCCGGAAAGCGGTGTCAGCTGTGAAGGGAGCCAGGATTTGCTCGGGCAATCGGATGAGAAAACAAGATTTTGACGGATTTGAAAAAGCACTTCCGAGGGCAACTAACAACATTGACAAATCTAGAATCCTATTACACATAATCCTAAAACTGAGAAGCCTTCGAGTTCAAGAACGAGACTGCCAACCCGCCACCTTCCACGAGTAGGTTCCAAGTTCATTTTCCGCATTCAACGTCCACTAACCTAGCTTTTGTTGTTCTTGATTCTAATCTATCAGGAGGTTACGTCTGCTTTACACACTGCCCACCTCGATCAGAAACCCACATTTTAGAGTATTTATTTGCAGTAGATGGTGAGGTTTAGCGCATGCTCCGGACGTTCCGGGTTTAATTTCACGTTTAATTATAAAAACTACCAATTTATTCTAAATAAAGAATACCGAGTTTAAAAGTTTGTCTTTGCAGCTTGATTCAAACCTCAAAGATGTAGTGTATTAAGTATTGCGCTAAACTCATTTTCTCGCGCCACAAGGCAAGGTACGGTTCCACATTTCCAGTTCATTTTACTTTGGTGAGGTACGGTCCTCGGGTGATGGACTTGTATTTATAAACACGGCCTTACAAACTGCAAGATTTAAGCACCAAGATGAACAATTAAAATTACTTTGCCAATACACCAGCCTTTTTAAATTAGAGGATCATATTTTAACGTAAGGCGTTTTGGGTGAGAAGAGAGGACTTGTTTATTTATTCGAAAAAAGGACTTAAGGGCAGTAAACGGTAAGCGGTAGCGGAGTGGGAGAGAAGAAAAAGTAGATTCCTTCGAACCTCATCACAGACAAACTACTTGCACCTATCCTAATATTTCAACCGTAGATTTTGCCCCAGTTGTTACAGAACATCCAACGAGCAAAAGCATCAAGGAAGGAAAAGGATTGTCTCTGGTCTGTGCTGCAAAGGGTAAACCCAAACCGCGTATAAAATGGAAGAAAAATGGCCGCACCATTACCGTGACTACAGACAACCGAATCAAAATAAGGCCATACAACTCTGGCTTGAGGCTGAAGATACGGGACTCGATCCCGGGAGACTCGGGAGACTATCACTGTGTGGCAAAGAATTATCTTGGACACGAGAACTCCATAAAAGCAAGGGTGGAAGTGAAACGTAAGTCAAATGGGTAGTACAGCAACGAAAACGTCACTTCAAGATTTAACTTTGCATTCTCTCTAGCATTTCGCTGCGCGTTGTTCAATCTGGGCAGATAATCCTTTAAGTGGTTTTCACGTTACGTCACACGCCGCCATGTTGGTGGACGAAAACAAAAGATCTCTCATCAGCTCCTTTTGTTTGTCCACCTGCAATTGTACATTACATCATTGTTATCTTTGTCTTAAGAAATCGTTGGTTGCAAACCATCTACAATTCTTGGTTTTCACTCACGGGATCAACAGCCATGTTTTTCAACGAAAACTAAAGAAAACGTTTGCATAATAATAGAGTTCAGTTCCCGGGGGATTGGATCGGGACTCCAAACATGGCCGCCGTTTCATTGTTTGGGGACTCCAACATGGTGGCCGTGACGTCGTGTGAAAACCAAGAATTGGATTAGTGCGAACGGCTTCGAAGTAAAGATAGAGAATGATGGCCCAATAGATGGTTTGTAACCAATCTCTAGGAAGACACATAACAATGATGTAACATACCATAGGCCCTTTGCAGCTTAGTGATCACATGGTACAAAAACCGCAATACTGGAACGCAAATTGCGCACTGAGACATCTAGAACACAGATGTCCCAGTGGGCAATTGGCTTTCCAGTATGGCGGTTTTTGTACCATGTGACCACTAAGCTGCAAAGGGCCCGCTGCTGTTGGACGAAGAAACGGAGCCACAGCGAGAGATCTTTTGTTTTCGTCCGACGTGAAACCTACCCGATGGTATAACACTGCATCCCTTTCGCAGAGACCATGGATCGCAAGTTTTGTTCAAGATTTAATTTTCTTTAGCATTTCCTTCGTTTATGCATAAGTAGCGCCGGTTCATAACTGCGTCGATCTGGAGTCTTCACACAATTGTTCCTTTGAAGTTCGCGATAAAGATAAATCACACAACCATGGTTAAGTTTTGGATTTCACGGTCCGCCATTACTTACGTTCAAAACTGACCGACTGGACGGTTGGATATAGGGAGAAGTGACGCCATTTATTTTCTCACTAGCTTAAAATTTCAGCTTGTAAACGTAGTTTACTATGTATGCAAAAACAAAAATCTGAGAGCCCGAAACTCCCGTGCTGCATATTAATCCAGTGACGTACAAACGCATTGTATTCTTAAGGCCGTGAGCCTTAAACGTCATTTTCGCCTCGATCCAGTTCTCTCAAGATTTTAAAGTTAGCAATGGCGGACCATTAAGGACTGCGCCTACTATTGTTACTTCGCATACGTTCCGCGCATCTCGAGATACTCAGATTTCCTATAGTTTATGCTTACCAATACAGAAATATTTTTGCGCGCGGTTTAAAATTATGCAGAGAAAGTAGGTCTCTGTAAGTGCTATTGGTATCCAAAAAGAAAATTTGGAGTAACCATGCATTTTTCAGAGATAATTAAGTCTCAATTTGAGACAGAACACCATACACGGCTTTGTATTTTAAAGCTTTTTGCAAATGTTGTTCATGAATTGTCTTTGAAAAATTGGTGGTTACCCCCAATTTTCTTTTTCTATTATTTCAATACCACTTGTTAAGATCTACATTTACTATATAATCATAAACCGGGACAAAAATACCTTTGAATTAGTAAGCACCGTCCTTAAATTGGAAAATTCCAGTTAAAATAAACAAGTGTCTTTTTGAAATTAAGAGTTTAAACTTGGGTTACTTAGCGTTTAGTTAACGTTTGTTTTGAAATCCACAGGAAAAAAAAGTTTGATTTTTTTATCACAGTACCACTTTAAAGTTAACAAATCTGATGAGAAATAGACTCAGCATGGCTAGACTACCCGGTTGAATTCTAAATCGTGTAAGAATCCTTTTTGATTTTTATTTTCGAAAAAAAAAAAAAAAAAGAAAAATGATAAAGAGAACTTGGTTATGTTAGGGCCTCATCTTATTAACGCTTTCTCTCAGCTATTTCAGGAAAAATGGGTCCTGTATCTAATGGGTAAGTACATCTTTTTCCTTTTTTAAAAATCTAATTTCATCCACTATAAATCTTTCACTTTTAAGGGCAGAGATTTCGCAAGCAAACATAATACAATATTTCCTTCAGAGAGAATTTTGATAAATTATACCACGTGACGAAAAACTGAAAAAAAGAAATCGAAAAATACGAAAACATGTTTTAAAGTGGAGCACAGGTTCAAAGGGATGTGGGTTTAAGCGTTTATTTTACTAAGCCTGGTACGTTTTCAAATGAAATTTGACTAGGTCCATTCTTATGTTTCTGAAGAAAGTGCTGTCATTTTCTTAGCCAATCACAAGATAAAGCGTCATACGCTTTGCACCATTTATGTTCTCAAAGCCCACCCTGGTTACGAAACCCTGGTTACGAAACCCCATCGGCAACCGACGGTGCTGCGAAGAGGGAAACGAAGATGAAGATTGGCTCTAGAAAGAAAACAAGGGTCTTTCCTCATGTTGAACTCAATACTTCCTTGCCTGTGTAGTTTCGTCTTTCCTATTGCTTCAGTGCGAATTTTCTAAAAAATAAAAAAAACTGAGAGGTGATCTTGGGGCTTGTCCCTACGCGCTGGCAATGTTAGGCCCTGATTGGTTCGTACCTTGTCTGCACGATTGTCAGCTGAATTTAGCTTAATGGCTACAATCGGCGACAAAATTAGTTGAGACAGTTGCCAACAGAGCACACTGGCAACGACACATTCATTGTTTGCAAAAAAATTTTGTCCAGAAAGTACGTTCCCGGGATACCCCTCCCTCCCCCACCCTAATCAATGTTGTACCGCTGTCGACAAGGCTCGTAGAAAACAGAAAAACACAACATTGTCCCGAGGGTGCGGGGGAGGGGGCCATTTGCGCCGCCGAGCTTGAAATCGACTCTAAAGGATAAGAGTGTCTCAACAATTTTGACGCCGTTTGTAGCTTCGAGCAGTCTCAGATAGTTTAGACGCAGAGTATCCGAACGAGAAATCGGAAGGTCGTATAGGTTCGACTATGGTCAGGAGAAATCGAATTTATTCCCGAGTATCCCCGACTCGTTATTGATAACACATCTCAATTCCTCTATTTTTTTCTTTTGTTGTCCAACGTTTTTTTTTGTCCACCGTACTGTAATATTGTGTAAAATTTATGTAGCTAGAGGCCCATGACGTTGAAGCGTTTCAGACTCTAGTTCAGAGCTGGGGTTTTTTTGAGTTTAAAAATGTCCTTTTTTGAATGTAATGTTTCTCGCCCATTTTCCCGCGCGTGCAGCATCGATCATATCTTTGTCCATATTTGGGCATAAATTTGGTGTCCTAAAATTCCCAGCTTTGTTCCAAGAAAAAGAGTTCAGTTGCAAGTTATACACTTCAAGGTCATGTGATTCTGATGTAGACCAATGGATACAGCGTTCGAGCAGTGTTAAGGAGATCGAAAGTTGAATCGAACCTAGGACTCTGATTTGGATAGAGTGCCGAAGTGATGACGTCACAAAAATATAATTTTTTTGAAATTATGGGATATGATGTCATGTTCTTATAGAGGATCCTAAATGATGCCCTCATACCCAAAATTAGCTCTGAATTGCAATCCCCGATGGAGATATAAGGGATCAAAGTTTGATAGCATCCCATACAAACCCTTCAAAATTTGTTCTGGTTCCTTCAGTTTGGAACCAGCTCAAAATTAGAGAGATTTATATGGGGCAGTATCAAACTTTCATCGTTTATATTTTGGCTGGGAATTACAATTAAGAGGTGATTTTTGGCAATGACCCTTTTCTAAGGACGCTCTATTTAAAAATGGCGCCAAATCCCATAATTTTACAAATAAATTTTTTGTGACGTCAATTCAAACTTCGGTACTCTATCGGGGTTGGCCTTTCTCCCGTTGCCTAGCAACAAACTTATTGTCTTTCTCACGCGCGCATTACACCATTTACCGCCATGAAGTTGTACTAACGCGCTCGTTTTTAATTTCGTTCACAGTGGAACTTGTGAACCTTATCGTGGTAGAATTTGCTTAAAGTACATCTCGAGCGATAACAGGACCTTCATCCCTCACAATAAAACACAAATGCAACTCGAAGAAAGAGTTCTCTTTGCTACTTCAATATTAAGAGAGTACACGCACTCGAGTTGCAAAGATTCAGTAGTGAAAGCTCTTTGCTACAACCTCTTTCCACCTTGTGAAACTGGCAATAACCCGAGCCCGCAGTTATTATGTAAAGAATCTTGTGAAGTGTTGCAAGCTGCTACGTGCTCAAAGGAGTTTAGGTTGCTGGAAAGAAGGCTTGGTACCTTGTCATATCAAACGATTCCGAACTGCTCTCTTCTGTCTGATGGTGCGAGCTGCCTCCATGTTGGTGAGTGATTAATTAAGCTTTAATAATCCATCGGCGCGGGTGCGCTGACCAGTTTGCTCATTTGACAGAAAGAACTGGTAGAGTTTGGGGACGTGGGTTCTGTGGTGTTGAGGGCAGTCTGTGACCGCCTATTAGGATGATTTAGCAACAGAACGGGAACGTCAGTGGCGACGTCGCGCGCAGCAAAACTACCAATGGGAATTTACAATAGAGAAGAAAAGAGTGGAGTCTATTCTATTCTGAATTCTCATTGGTGATTTTTCTGCGCACGCCGTCGCCACTGACGTTCCCGTTCTGTTGCTAAATCAGCCTATTATAGCATGGAAAAGAACGGCGGCGGCGGCGGAAGGTCGTGTTCGAGTTAAATCCAGCATAGTTTCAATCGTCTATGGTTACATGCGGTTAGTGTGCAACCACCGGGTGGTGGGCTCAAGCCCTGGAGATCAAGGGATCAAACACTCTGGGCGGACCAGACATAGACTCAGGGTTTTGAAACAGAGAAAAGTGATGCCTCAATTAAGGATGATTCGCAAACATTAGGACTCCCTGGTTTCCTTGGTAAAGGACGACATGATGTGAGAACCCTCTGACTTCAATTCACTCAGTGGGACGTGAATTCGATACACCAGCCCACTGTTTGCAAAGAAGACGAGGCATCCTGCTTTGTCGGCTAGGTTTGTGGCGTAGTTGTCTGCCCTCTGAAATTAGTCATGGTTGGGTTTTGAAAATACTAACCTCTTACTAACCAAGCGCGAGGACCGTACCGGGGAATATTGGCCCGAGGTCGTGGCAATACCGACCCAGCGTAGTGAGGGCCGTACAAAAGATGTTATCACATGGCATCGTTTCTTTAAGCAATCGGACACTTCTTAGTGAATGTCTTTCATCAGAGAACTTTGAACAGTAATATTTTACATGTTAAACCAAATTTCACCTGCTACAATAGTAGAGGGTCCCAATGGGGGTGTAGCAAACACGGCACACGGTTAAAAATTTCGCGATTTCACGGTGCACCCTTAATTTTTACATCAAATAATTGTTCAGAGCTTAGGAAAAGCTACAAACCACACGGTTATCTGGACAAAATAATTTACGACACACGGTTAAACTTTCCCTTTTTCACGACACAGGGTTAATTTTTTGGACGTTTCACGCCACACGCTTAACCACATTGAGACCCTCATAGTACTGTTGTGATGAAAAAATTAAATTCCGCTTTTTTAAAGCCTTTTGTTTTTCGCTCAACTTGAATTTCTCAGGAGTGCGAAAAAGTAAGGAAAGAGACCGTTTCCATGGTAATTGTCCGTACTGTAAGACCAGTCAATCAGAATTATCCATTTAGCCTGAGAATTGCTACCCATACAATTCTCACATATTATTAAATTCTCAACCTGGGATAATGCAATTCTCGTGCTCTGATTGGTTCACTCAATCTCGGTTATCAGCTCATATACCTTGGTTTTACCTTATATGGTAAATGATTGATCTAAGTGTTTCCAAGCTAAAAGTTTTTTCGCCGGAAAGCGAAATTTCTCTCTGAAGAAAGCAAAAAAAAGTTTTTCTGGACAGCTGGGTTAAATTCCGACGTTTAGAAGTACGCGAAAAGGTAAGAAATGTTTTTGTGACGAGCCTGCGTCTGTCTGACCACAAGGTCATCGCATCGGTTCTCATCAAGTTTTTTTGATTTCGCTCGGATTTGCACGCTTTTTTCGCTCGTATTTCGTACTTTCTAAACTTTTGGAGTTTAAAGGAATTTAATAAAACAATTATTCCATTCGCGCTTGTTGGATATGAGACTGGTTATAGCCAACTCGGCGCTACGCGCCTCGTTGGCTATTTACCATTTCATATCCAACGTGCGCTCATGGAATAATTGTTAATTAGCCTTTACAAAGTATTATTAAAACTGCTTTAAATGGAGATATTTTATCTATAAATTGCATTTTTGCGTTGTTATAATTCTACTTTTACATAGGCAAAAGAAAGCGATGCCTTCTCTATCAGCCACAAGTTGTTTATGATTACAACTATAATAACTATATTTCATAATTATTATTTTCAAAAATTGATAATTATAATCATCATAATTGTTCGTTTTTTTTTTTTTCGTGTCAAGGAAACAAAACCTATTCAGGGCGAGAATGCCGGCAGGAAATCGGAGGTGAGTTTCGATCAGATTTATAATACCTTTAAAGGAATACAAAGATTTGCTTTGCAGATTGACGATGTGCATAAACACTGATTTGCTACTCTTTTACATAACGCGTTACCGAATTATTATACTGGAGACCGTGCCATGCTATATCAATTACTCATTCAAAGGTCGATCGAAACTAAGATCACTGAACCGCAAAACAATAAAGTATTAATCTATCTTCAAGTTTTAAAGTGTCTCTCACTTAACTTTAAAAGAAAATGAGGGGATTATCTTTGTACCAAGTCTATATCCAAATTGGATACAGCCTTGGAATACAAAAATACTGCAGGGTGTTTTTGCAACCAACCTCCAAAGATGCAGATAACAGTTGAAAAATGTACAAATTGGGATAATGAACAATAGAAGCTAATTATTGGTCTGCTGTTCTTCTCATCAAATATGGCGCC
>NC_090878.1:16348773-16383773 GCF_036669935.1 Montipora foliosa | reverse complement strand
GGAAACCGGTTTCAACACCCTGCCAGTAGAGTCTTTCTTAACTGGACGAGAAAAAAAAGGACTCTGCAGACATCGTGTAAAAAGTCTTTATTGCGCATGCGCAAGCCGTTGCATGGAGACAGTTTCAAACCCAGGCCACCCAGGACAAGTCTCGATCGCACTCCTAGACGCCATCTTGATTTTGGTACTGAAGGCTTACTAAACCAGTTTGACCGGAGTGACTAGCCCAGAAACTTGGGCTACCGCGACTTTAAGACTCGACACGATTTCTGCCGAGCCTGTCTTGCTCTCCCTTTGGTGAGCTTTAGAGAGGCTCTGCTCGCATGGTGAAATTTCAAACGACTCGGTTCATTACTTTCACAACCATGACCAAACCAGAATATTGTTTTCTCCGGGTCTCACCGGCTGGCGACGCCAGTCCAGATTTGTGAGCTATGTAAATGTGAAGAATATAATTCATTTACTTTTGCTTCAGCTCGACAGCGCAAATTGGCAGGGCTTCCTGTCGTCTCCATTGTCTTTTATGACATTCTTTGTGGAAGGACGTTTTTACAGCAGTGGTCAGAGTTCTAAGCGACTGCCATTTACTGGTCAGCTGATGTACGAAGACCAAAACTCCGTCGTTGCAGGGAACTTTGAAACGGAGGCTGTGTGGAAGAAGGCTTTTGGAATCGAATTATTGACCGTAACGAAGCTAAAACTTGGGTAAGCTGGGTGTCTGTTGCATATCAAATTCCTCGTCGTAGCTTGAGCATTTACGAAGAATCATCTCAAAAATCCTACCCTGTGTTCTGCACGGATCTCCTTCATGTTCTGTCACGCATGCGTGACGTGACGTCAACGCAACGTCACTTCAACTCCCCCGCCATTGGGTGGCGTTAAAATTCAAACTGGTTATAGCGGGTTTTAAACCGGTTTAGAGTTAAATTATTCATCCAAAGTTCTGGACGACATCGAGGAGATACGTGCGGAGGTCCCCTTTCCTTTTCGCTAGAGAGCTGAGGTAGAGCAATAAGTTACGGGGAAGTACAACGCTAACAAAGAAAAAGAAAACAAAGCTTCGTAGGCATGACCATATTCAAAAGAATGTCTGCTTGAAAGTGAGGCTACCATTTGTGAATAGGGTCCGATTGATGATAGCGGAGATGAAGTAATGTACTCGTGAGAAAAAAATGGTGTTCTGACTGCTTGGCAATGGGAGAAATGATGGATTAACAAACAAGGTCATTGCTTAGAGCATCCTATAGGTTTTAAGGAGGTCTCAGATTAAACTTCTTTCTTGGACAACGAGTTTCTTTTCAGTTGCCTCAACGCCCGTTCACCGGTTCCTTCCCCACTTTATTTCGGTAGAGCGGATATCCGAGGGAGATATTTTTATTTCATTTAATCGCTCATTTCGATCTCTTCTTTTTTGGTTCGTTTCTCGTCAGAGTTTCAATATCAACCAACCGATCACAGCAAAGCAAAGTAAGAGGAGAGGCCGAACTTCAACTGGGTTTCAATTGTCACGCAACACGTGACAATAGTGAAATGGACTCCATCAAGGTAATGGTCATGGATCTGTATACTGTAGTGTACATATCACATGTTGTGATGCAGTCTCGTGGGGTGAGATCGGACGTCAGCCGGTCAAGGTGCGTTACAAAACTGCGTGAGCTTCGAGGTGCCTTGGTTGAACGACCATCAGGGTCTCAAAACAGCAGAGGAAAAATGTGGTGGCTTTGTCCTACACATATTTAGACTTTCTTCTGTTCTCCTCGTTTCACAAAACACTTGTTCTCAAACCATGCGGGACGTTGAAGAACTCACAAACTCTTTGTGGCCGTAGCTCCATAGTCGTCCATTTGCATAATGTTCGTGGGCCGTACAAAGTTATTCACCTAAAAAAATCGCTAAAAACTACTAAATCATCGAATATTGATGTTAACTGTTCTTTCACTCACATTGGTTAACGTTCCAGCAAGACTGTGTCACTGCCAATGTCTTCATGGGATTCTCAGACGTCTCAGCTGACCACTTCTTCTACGGCACGCTGCCTCCTGTAAGCTTACAGAAGCTTCTAGGAATCTGCAACATCCGTCACAAACTACCAGGTGCCATGGCAACCATAGGATTTCCAGAAGGCTTTCAGGTACTTCGATGAATAAGCTTGACTCAGTTTGCACGGGTTTCGGATCTGAAATGCTCCCCCCTGATTTGTGCTGCTTTTGCTTCAAATAGCTTTACAAAACCCTTGGTTGGCTGGAGGGAGTGGGTGTAAATGACGTATCTTCGGACTAAACTGATACCAGTTTTAGAGCAGACGAAACAAGCTGCAAACTTCTGTAAATTTGCCTTTTCGGTATGATCTTTTGGGCCAATTTAGAAAGCAGCAATACTTGTGCAAAAACGTGGCAATGTTAAGCCCCTTGTAAGTATAATATAAAATATATTTAAACAAACGAGCAAGCAGGCAAGCTAACAAAATGTAGCTGCACAGTTCTAACAAATTTGATCGTGCAGACAATGGAGGCTCTCCGCAATCGACCCTTTAACATCTTCTCAGATAGCGTCAAGAAAATATGCTTTTTCCTGTTTCTGTTGCAGATTTCTGTTGCCAGAGAAGTTCACGACCTTAGGGAAATGGGAGGTCCTGTTTTACGACCGGGATTCCTTCTGAAGGGCAAGATGAGCGTGATGGGAATCGAAACTTCAGGAGTTATTTCCCTACTTCCGAACGAGGTAGGTTTAATTTGATGTTGCTATATACGCAGCAGGTCGGAGGCCCGTTTCTCGGAACCCTCCAAAACTTTCCCATGCCCCAAAATCATCTTCCTTTGGAAATAACAAGGACTCAGCACCTGAAATACGCCCGCTGAGTTAACTGCAGGTCGTATCCACACATTGCTAAAGAAATGTATGAGTTAACTGCAGGTCGTATCCACACATTGCTAAAGAAATGTATGAGTTAACTGCAGGTCGAATCCACACATTGCTAAAGAAATGTACGAGTTACTGCAGGTCGTATCCACACATTGCTAAAGAAATGTATGAGTTAACTGCAGGTCGAATCCACACATTGCTAGAGAAATGTATAAGTTAATTGCAGGTCGTATCTTTTTTTAGTTTTTGGTAGACGCAAAAGTCGGGTCAGATGAGGCTCCAGAAATGACCGATGACGTTGCACCCTTGTTCTTGCACAACCTTGATCAGGAGAGCTACCCAAAGCTATTCCTTAAAGCTCGCATGGACCCAGTCCCCTTTGTGGAGGTAAGCAAGATGACGCTGTTCTGGGCAGGTAACTATAGTTTCAGCGCCTCGGTTCTATGTTGCGATGAAAAACAAAAAACAAAACAAAACAAAACAAAACAAAACAAAACAAAACCACAAACATTTTGACAGTTGCAACTCGAGGCTACTGTACTGGATTAAAGTCAGATGCTACCGTGACGGCTTTAGAAGTGGTCTACACCGCCACGCCACGCCACGCCACGCCACGTTGTACAATATTACAACAGAGGATTCCTCCAAAGTCACGTAAACAATTCACACAAAATACTAAAAAAAATCAAGTTTACACTGTGAGCCGACGAGTGACCATTTTCAGCCCAGATATTTACGACGTGACGCACGCATGCCATTCATCTTTATATATCGCTAATAGCTATTATACATTTGTGTTGTATTACTTATAGTTCTTAGATTATCTAATTCTTCTTTTTGTATTTATTTCTAATATTTTGAAATTGCGCGTGCGCATTGTGAGCAAGTACGATAAATACCACTTGGCGTCATGTGGATAAATAAACTACCAAACTTTACCTAGTTAAAACTGAAAAAAGTAAAAAACAAACAATGCTAGGGGAGAAGAAAAGAGGCTCGTGGTCTTAAAGACACCCACAGAGTGTGCAGCCACCCTTAAAAGGGAACGTCCTTTGGGAACCCGCCAAAGTGCCAACCCACCACATTAGAGGAAACTATGTACAAGCCAAGGGGGTCACAGGCGAAGTCAGAGAACTCCCAACGAACGGTATCTGCGCACCTCTATCTTTAAGGTCATAAGAATCCCAAGGAGGTCAAAATATTGCTCAGAGACAAGGCGTTAGTCAAATGGGAACCAACGCGGTGAGGAGGGATCCAGCACCCATTCGAAAGAGACGTTACTACGTTTTGCAGCACTATGACGTCATCTTTGGCCGCAGTTTGATCTTGCCTTATTCATGAGTGTTTTTCTCAACCAATCACGTTTCCCTTTAGGCCGTTCTCGTCACCAGAGCCTCCGATCGACGCAAGGCTCTGGGAAACTCTATGTGGGAGAACATGCGCCGTGGTGTTCTTGTATCCAAAAATTGGCTATTTGAACCTTACGGCGCTGGCTCACTCCTCGGGCTAACATAAATGAACCAATTAGAGACGCTTTTGATTGTTCTTCACGAAAACCAATGAGAAGACACTTTGTTTCAGGGTTCTCCAGAGTTCTTCTCTCCCTAAGTCAAGAGACACGTTCTGGGGTCGAGATTGCCCTTTAGGCGTAAAAATTCAAATCCACCAATTACAATGTTTGTATTTCGAACGTCAAAATCAGTTATATCATCACACACACCCACTGACGAGGCTTGGGCATTAGTGTCTAGGGGTGGGGTGGGTAAAGAGGTAAGATAACAGAAACGATCATTCTTGGATGTATTCAGTTAGCAAAATCATCCTAAAATTACCTGTCATATATTCTACATTTTTTCTTCAGGCACACCTCGACGGTTACGCTCGATTCTTTGGGATATTTGAGGAAGTACGCATGCTCGCGACCCGTGATGCTTTGCGAATCCATCTGAGTACAGATGCTGACAAGTCCTTCAAAATCAGTGTAGAAATCACCACAAATTACAGTTCACACCGCAATCACACACAGTTCAGTGCGATTGTTGCATTTGAGAACGGCTTTTCCAAGGTAACTTCAACAGAACAATGCGGTTAGTTCAGCATTTTGAGCGCCTTACCAAGGTGCGAGAGGGCGCGGGTTTGAAGTTAAGCGGGACTAATTCTTGGGGCTTTCGAATGACTACGAAGGTGACATCCGCAAGTCAACGCAGACATCCCTTTCATCTTGGAACGCACTCACTCTCAAAAAAAAAAAAAAAGAGAAAGGTAGAGGACGTGGTCTCTCTAGCAGTGTTTCCTGAAATGGCCCCTCAAAGGTTTCTATTTATCTTAATCACTTTGATTCAGTTCATGCAACTTTTTAGACCAGTGGAAATACATTGCCACAAAATTTTCAGGTAACTTTGCGCGCTTTGGTCTTTATGATAGTTGTTGTGAATAAATGCCAGTATGTAGTGTGAAGATGGCTGTATTTTCTGCCTTTGCTTCCTCAGCTGACGCGTATGGCCTCAAAGCAAGTGGTTTCCCTGTTAGAGCAAGAAATATCCGAGCTCAAATCCGCGAAAAGAGAAGTACAGCGCCTGAGAAGGGAATGTGACAAAGCCATCAGGCAGGATTGCTCTATTTGCACAAACGACAAAATGTGTGTTTCCTCTCTCTTAAACTGTCACATTGATACAGGGACGAATAAGCCTTTTAACGGCTCTGAAAGGAAACATGGTCCGACAGACACATGTCAGCGGCTGGTCATGGAGCGTTGCCTGGCAACAGAAACTGCCTGCTTTAATGCTTGCCGATTTGTCAGCTCTAAAGCAAACAAGACATGCGAAGCGTACCAAGTTGCTGCTGCATCCCAGAGGAAACGGGCGAGAGGTTTCCAGTGGGTAAAGCGAGCCGAAAGGTTTATTTACAGTGAGCTGTTTCAAATCCACGCGATTTCGTTTAAAACTAACGTTTCCTCAAAGACCTTTGAGCATCTCTCTATGGATACTTCGCTGGAAGCGACCATATTTGGACAAAAGGAAAAACTGGAAGGTCTTCACATAAAGTTTAACGAATTTGTCAACTTGTCTTCCGAGATCGCAAAATACGCGTGGGACTGGTACCAAAAGGCACCGCCTCAGAACTGGTCCACGCCTCGTCACCCGGACAACAGACCCAGGCCTCCAGCGTGAGGTAAATGGGATGTAAATAAACAAAGGCTTCCATTTTTAAAACGACAGGATAAAAATGCAAAAGACAATGGAGATATCAATAGATAAGGAGCTATAATTCCTTGTAGGTGCATGTCGAGTCGTTTTGTGCAATCAAGTTTATATTGTTCAAAAGTATTTCCTATCGTACAGTTAGAAAACGAAGCGAAGGACTGCGTTCAAAAAGCATTCCTGGGGTTACAAATGACTCATACCGCAAAGGAAGGCGACTATGTGAATATGAGGCTTGTCACTAGCAATAAACAAAAAAACACAAGGTTAGGCTTGCGTTCTACTTCTTCGAACGCAACCATTTTTGCGAGGAAGGACTAAGACAAAGTACAAATAATGTGGGTCGTCCATCTCATTCAAACACCTCACTAAGTCGAATCCCTTTGGCGACCCTTCGTCATAGCGATCACTTTTCATTTTCGACCAGTTTTGAAAATGCAGTACCCAAGGTTGTCTATGCGAATGAAATCTTTTTTTTTTTTAATTCTCTCACATACGGTATTTGCTCCTTGCCGTAACAACGAATGTGCAGGTTTTAATTGATTGTAGTTGCGTCTCTTCTTTGCCACAATCAGCTTAAAATGGACAATGCCTTTAAAGGGAATTAATTACGAATTACATTTATAAAACTTAGGATTTTAGAAACGTACCGGTACCTTAAGCTTTTGTAGTAATAGAATATTACCTCGCCTTGCAGAGGTGAATTAAATTGGATATATTTGTGATATCATGTTTTCCAAAAACTATTAAAAACCATTTTCAAGATAGCCAGCGAACGCAGACGTATTTCCGGCGCGTTCGCAGGCTATTTTCAAGATTAAAATGGAAGAAAATATCAATAGAAAAAGACAAATACCTTTCGAGCAATTTTCTTATATCAACTTAGTACTTTTATTATAACCACAGCGGTTTTCAATTGGGTGTCGAAAGAAATTTTCACAATTGTTTGGCCTCGTAATGCCACGCTGCAAGGTGATTGGCTTAAAAATCTCGCGCCATATTCTCAGCCAAACAGTGGAAAAAGCCTTACCAATTGTGATTGGCTCGTTCGTGTTTCACGCGCTTAGCGCCAGCTGCACGTGATTGCTTTGCGTTATGATTGCCTGCTGGGCTGTGATTGGCCGAAGTTATTCACTTTGTTCCATCGCACCATATTGAAAACTGCTCTACTTGACAGCAATATAAATACATGTAGTTCAAAACCTACCGCGATTCTGCGCATATCTAGCTTGTCGCACGTTGCAATATGTAATTGCAAACCGAGAATTTCCAAACGGAAGAATGTACGTAGCAACTACGAATTGTATTGAAAATGTTTGTCAGATAATAACAATAATATATGACAAAAATAATTCTATGAGCTGACAGGCGATGAAAAACCAGCTTTGCAGAGCACTCGTCTTGTTTAAAAAAAAAAGAAAATAAAAACTTTGAAAACCTTTCGCAGTGACACAATTACACAGAGATTTCCATAACTTTTCAAAGTACAGGATTTGATCATGAAAGTACTGGACATGGTTATTTTCCATTGTAAGGCCGATTGCAAGTGCCTTGGGAGAGAACCCTATATACTACTATAAATTAAATTTTCAGAAATGCTGTATACAGTCTTGAGATTGGAGAAAAAAAAAAGAAAACTAAACTTATCGCGTGAATGAAATGCTAACAGATCGATTATTTCGTTTAGTACTTAAGCAAAATGAGGCGATGTTAATTAGCCATTATCTCAATCGGCGCAACCGAATACCAAAACTCTTGTGTTGGTGATTAGTGTTGTCTTCCCTATGAAAGAAAACAAAGGAAAAGAACAGGGAGTACAAGTCCCACACTTGGTCTGTATCATGGTTTCTGACAGACCGAAATTCGGCTTCCATGAGTGACCAAAAAAGACCTATTGAAACATACAGCAATTGTATGCTGCAGATGAAACCCATCTTCAATGGAGAGGCATTGAACTCAAACTTGCTTTCAAAGAGTTTGACGTCCTTAAAGTAAAATGGCTTGTTTAAACACAGACAAAAATATGTTGACCCGGGTAGTTTTTGCACTAATAAGTAACAAAGATTTTCTTTTTGTTTTCGCTTGTTTTATTTCGGTTGGTGACTTTACCACTGTTGAATTACAAAAAAAGAGATGTTTCTTTCCAACAACAAACAAAGGGAACTCAAACTAAGACACGAGATTCTTAAGAACAGGTAATAGTCGTAAACATATTTGAGCAAGATTAACATTAGATAACATCGCCGGCTGTACATGGAACAATACCATGAAATTGAAGGAGTCGTGGTGGATAGGATATAATGTAGATCGTCTGCAATGCCAATATTCCCGCTCTTACCAACATATGTTCGCCTAGCAGACATTTTGGATGGATCAACAACACCGCAACGTTTCACTGTCAACAGGGCGTGGCATCGAATGTGAGAACAAGCTTGTGTTTCAACCAAAAACGATTAAAAATCAACCGAATCTAAAGTGACTTAAAATAGCAACACTGTAACTGTTGAAAAGGAAGTTAAAACAGTTTCTTTACGAGACTCTTGGTCATTAATCTTTGAGAAAAAAAGGAAATCACAAAATTATCATAAACCAAATTATGACAACCAACAGGAATAACTTTTAAAAGGATACCATACACCAGATTCACTACAACTGACAAAATAACACTTCACAGGAAACTGAAAAGAGCATTTGTATAGCATTTGCGTCGGTTTTAGAAACAATCTTTTCGCGTTTGTAACAGGATCCCATGAAAAGCATTGTGGAGAAGTCTTAAGGACAGTTTTAGAATCTTTAAATATCAAAACCAGTAACATAGGTTTTTCCTTCTAACTTTCAGACCAATTTAAACGTACCGTGCAATTAACATCAAGGTGGTGTACATAGTAGAAAGAGAAGCACATGTCGTTGAAGCGTTTAACTTGCAACTCGTTTCCCTGGAAAAAAGCTGGGGATTTTACGACACCAATTTTATGCCCAAATATGGACAAAAACAAGATCGATGCTGCACGCGCGGGAAAATGCACGAACTGCGTTACATCCAAATCAGGAAATTTTCAAACTCAAAAAACCCCAGCTCTGAACGCAAGTTAAATGCTTCAAGGTCATGATTCTTTCTAGTAAAGGTATTAGGCCTTCTTGACTCGACATCAGAACCTTGTTTCCAGGGCCGTCTCTTCTTCAGTAGAGAGAGTATTAGGGAGTTTAAGAAACGACGCCATGACCGAAATATTTCTTGTGAAAAACATACAGACGAACGGACGGAAAAATTAGGAAATGCATAAAACGTCCATAAAACGTCTAAAGCGGAACCATTTTACATTGCACTTTAAATTAGCAATAAAATATATTGTTGACGAACAGGAGCTTTTTAGATATTCCAAGAAAAACTGCACCTCCTATCGCGTTTGTCTTCTCGCCAAGATGGGGAAGGGAGCTTACGGGCGGTGTCTACTATTGTTCTTGCGCATACGTTCTGCGCATCTCGAGATACTCGGATTTCCTATGGGTGGTGCTTATTAATACAGGGATATTTTTGCGCGGTTCAAACTATGCGGAGATTGCAGAATTTAGCAAGTGCTCTTGGTATCCAAAAAAGAAAATTTGGGGTAACCACGCATTTTGCAGAGATAATCAAGCTTCAATTTGGAAAAGAACGCCATACATTGCTTTGTATTTTAAAGCTCTTTACAAATATTGTTGATTAATTATCTTCGAAAAATGCGTGGATCAGCTTTTCCCGCACATTCAGTAAACCGCGCAAAAATACCTTTGAATTAGTAGTAGTTACTCTCGGCGGTGCAAAGCCCAGGGAACAAGGTTGTCACACAACCACATTTATATTGATTACTTTACAAATATGGGAAGCACTACTGTCCTGGTTGCAGAACGCCACCAAACAATAATAGGGAGCTTAAGCAACGACAACGGCGACGGCAACGAGAACGTCATCTCAAAATATAAATTTGCGTTATTTTAATCGCTTCGTGACTATTTCAGCGTTTTTAATATGACAAGGGTGTGGTAATTTCTCAAAGATGACACCAGTCGGAACGGCACTCCATTTTAGGAGAGAAAATGAAAATTTATCCTCAAGTGCTGACGTTCTTCATAAAACCAAAAACTTAGCTATTTCACATTGTTGTTTTGCTGACGACGGCAAGGAAATGGACAAAAGTGAAAAATGCACGCGCAGGGCGTGCAAAGCTATTGTTTTTACCCACTAAATATGCAAATTCGTGACGTTTTCGTTGCCGTCGTCATTGCTAAAGCTCCCTAATCTCCCTATTAGGGAGATTAGGGAGCTTTAGCAATAGGGAGCTTACGAAACGAGGGCGGCGACGGCAACGAGGACTTCATTTTAAAATACGAGTTCGCGTTATTCATATCACTACGAAACTATTTCATGTCGTTTCGCGTTAAAAATGTGTAGTAACTGTCGAGGAATTAAACTGGTATGAGTGAGTTGGAAGCGTAGAGAGAGTACTGAAAATTCATCGTCATGTGCTAACGTCCTTCACAGAACCTTGAATTTGATCATTTCACGTAGTCATTTAGGAGATGACGGCAAAGAAATGTACCAAAATGTAAAACGCACGTGCAGAGCGTGCAAAGCCATTGTTTTTGCTCACTAAACCTATTGTTTTGTAGCGTCGTCGTTTCGTAAGCTCCCTAATGACGACGGCAACGGCAACGAGAACGTCATGTAAAAACATAAATTCCCGTTATTGCGATCACTTTGCGACTATTCCGAACTTTTTAATATGACAAAGGTGTGGCAGTCCTTCAGAAATGAAACCGTTACTAGCGGCGGTTAATTTAGGGGAGAAAAATGAAAATTTATGTCCAAGTGCTGACGTTCTCCATAACACTTCAAACTTGGTTATTTTACGTTGTAGTTTTGCTGACGACGGCAAAGAAATTGGCAAAAAGGAAAAACGCACGTGCAGAGCGTGCAAAGCTATTGTTTTTGACTACTGAATATGCAAATTTGTAACGTTCTCGCTGCCGTCGCCGTTGTCGTTGCTAAAGCTCCCTATTAAGCAACGACAACGGCGACGAGAACGTCATCTTAAAATATAAATTCGCGTTATTTTAATCGCTTCGTGACTATTTCAACCTTTAACACGACAAGGGTGTGGTAGTTCCTCAAAAATGACCCTGGTGGGAACGGCACTTAATTTAGGCGAGAAAATGAAAATTTATCTTCAAATGCTGACGTCCATGATAAAACCTCAAATTTGGCTGTTCCACGTTGTTGTTTTGCTGACGACGGCAAAGAAATGAACAAAAGTGAAAAACGCACGTGCAGAACGTGCAAAGCTTTTGTTTTTACCCACCAAATATGCAAATTTGTGACGTTCTCCTTGCCGTCGCCGTTGTCGTTGCTTAAGCTTCCCATTATCACTGGTCAACAAAGGAAAAAAATCAAATCGAAACTTCAACCCCGCCCCCCCCCCCCCCCCCCCCATCTCCCCCCTCCCACTTTTATAGAACCAACACGAGTGGCAAAAAAGGATGCCTCAGATACTTGAGAGATTTTCCAGTGAATACTGTGTGGTTAGAAAATGCCTGAACAAAAGAGGAAATGCTCCGCGGAACTGAGAACTTGGTCCGAAATTCGCTCGCTTCCTTGGCTGCCACATTAAACGTTCTGTACTTCCTGTTTTCAGGGTAGCTGTCCAAACCAAACACTTGTAGAATTCTCACTTCACCTCCACAGACCTTCCAGGAAAATAGGAAACCTGTGCTCTGCAACTCGGGGCTGACAGAACAAAAAGACACACGAATAAGTTCAATTTTATTGCAGTCAATAAAATCGAACGAATAATTTGTCGAAAAAAGTAAAGACATTGCTCGATTTTTGAACAACTGGTTTGAATAACCACGCCCCCGCTTTTCCCCCCGTCCCACGCGGAAAATCATAAATAATGTACTCCAACTGATGCAATTTTCAGGTTAAATGTAGGTTTACCCTGCAGCACCAAAAGGTTATCTGAAGTACTGTACTTAATGACGGTAAACGGAAAAACTTACAGTTGCAAAGAAAAAGAAAACAAATTCACGGGCTTTCCCAAATAACCAAGGGACTGTTTACATGGAGGTAGGAAGATCCTAGCACTTGGAAGATCCTAGAAGGCGAAACAACTTTTCGTTTGGTTTACATGCAGAAATTTCTGTCTGGGTGGAAGTGGAGAATGAAAGCAAGATGGCGGGCGAGAACAACAAACATGTAATTTGGGTCCTTCAACTCTCCTTACAAGCTTCAATAACTTCCTTTTCATCTTCCTCCTGGCAATCTCTCAACTCATGAAACAAAACTGGTCTTGAATATTTTCGGCGGTCATCAGAATCATTAGAATCGTCCTGTGGCAACGCCAGACGAAATTGTCGACCTATGGCAGCTGAATACCGTGAACACCCGGTCGCCGCCATGTTTGTTTTTTTGTCCCTAGTACCATGCTAGGATCTTCCTGGTGCTAGGATCTTCCCACCTCCATGTAAACAGCCCCCAAGAGTACACGGTACTTGGAGAAATTAAAAGAGTCCCTTGTCGTCATAGCTGATTGTCCTCATGCCACTTTAAGAGAATGAATGTACATGTACTTTCAGAAACTGGAATTAAACAATAAATAAACCAGTGTTGTACCCACCTTGGACTAACAGGCAAACCACAGGAATCAGGTGTCTGCCCTTTGCGGGTGTAAACCAGAATTCTGGCCAGAACAATAACCACACCACTGTCTGGACACACATCCACTATTTGAACGTCATAGTCTCTGAGTGACTTGTAACAGTTCGTGAGGCCTTCGTGAGCTTTAATCATCTCACTGATACACTGTTCTAAGTCGAGCGTCACTTGATGAACAGTCAATACCTGCTCATGAAGACCTGGATTGTCAAGACTTTTCATGAACGACTGATTTGAGTCGGGATTGTTTTTGTTTAGCTTTCCGACTTGTTTCAGTGGATCACCATGGAGATTTGTTACTTTGATTGGCAGAGATCCATCATACAAATCAAACTCATCAGACACGTCATCCAAGCTATAATTATTCTTTGTCTCTGTATGCATCTTGAGGACTGAGGACGTTAAGTTCTCGCTATAAATTAAAGGTGGATCGACTGATGGATGTATACTACACGAGGTACAACAAGTACCATGCTCTTTCTTGAGATGCACCGAGTCACAACAATCTTCATCACAAGCATCGTTATTATTGTAGTCCAATGTATTCAAATCGGTCCTTGAATCCGGCGAATCCATTTGACGGAAATGCACATGTTTTATACTGTTGCTAGGGCTGTTTAAGTTCCCAGAAACTTTGCTTCCTGTACAGTGTCTCATAACTTTCTCAGTCTTATCCTGGTTTTCCAAGGAATCGACAGACTTCTCAAATGAACTGCACGTAACAGTGCCTTTGTCTACAAGTACTTGTAACGTGCATAAGGCATACCTGCTGTCGTTTTCATCTTCCCTACTTTCCTTCATTTGCTCTGATCCGGAAAATTTTGCTTGTTTTTCACTTCCATTACAATGGCCTCCTTGGTGACTTGAAATGGACGTTTCTCGAGAAGATGACACATGATGGTCATTAGCCCTCGTCTTCTTTAAGTGGATTTTATTAAGCTCATTCACGAAGTTGGAGACTAATGTGTGCCTTTCAAGACGTTTGTTCATCACATGCGTTTTCGAACCACATATGCCATAATTATCGTCACTGCCATTTGAATTCAGGCTCCACCCAGTATCAGTTTTCAAACTGGACAAATCAGTTATTGAATTTTCACTATTGTGATAGGATTTCGCATTTTCAGAAGTATGCATGCCTAAACTTTCTTCTGTCGAACATTGCAAAGCCACGCTTATTTTGCCCACCTCTTTAGAGATAATCTCACTTGACATATCTCTTGATGGCCAGTCTTCCGTCTGGGAAATTCCCACAAACGATCTCTCAAGATACTCTAAAACGTGTTTGTCATTTTCTTCGAATGTCAAGACCTTCAACGCCATGAGAAAGTCTCCTGTGTTGATAAGAACTGTGTCCTCCGTTCTTAGACTTATAGAAGGGATAAAAGTTGGAAATGGGGGTAAAAGGTCGTAGTTAAAATGCACCACAAATGAATGCTTTAAACACTTGTTTGCACTTTTACACCCCTGGCACGCGCCTGGTGACGGGGCAGCACATATCGTGACGTAACAGTGACGACTTTCCTCTTCCTTTACAGAGAATCTGGTGTGCAACAAAATAACAAAGCAAATGGTTAGCTTGGACTCTTGCAGGTCGTTTTTAGTGCGTTTGTTTCCCAAAGGGATATGAAAGATTTTCATTTTCAAGGCAGTTATGAAATCAGAAAAAAAAAAAAAAAAAAAAAAAAAGAGAGAAACAATCAAGGAATTGAATGAAAAAAAAAAATCTCACCTTCAGCTTCCTTAAGCAATGTGAGATAGAGATCAGTCTTCTTATGAAGTCCGAATAAATTATGAAAAGTACATTGTATGCATATGCATGTACTTGTTCATTGGGTTATTATTATCTTGAATTGTTCACACTTGTACACAGAGAAAAAAAAAATTAATCTTCCCTCAAATAGAGTCAGGTACCCTTTAGTAAGATTTTCTTTTTGTTTGAATTTCTTGTTTAGACCAAAGATAACTAAGTGAAAAATGTAATATCAAAGTTATGGTCAAACAAGTTTTCTTTCTTCTTGCAGGCCTTCTGATATTACGCGATGGTGCGATTTCGCACAATCGACCTCAAATCGCATCCGATCGCACAATTCACGAAAAATCGCATAATTCACAAAAGGACGTACAAAGTTCATAAAATGAAACATAAATCAAGACGTTTCTTAGAAATTCCTGCATAAATACGCCATTTTTAAGATGATTTATCTTGGAAAAAGGCTAAAAAACCTTTGTCACCTTCGATTTCGTAAACATTCGAAGTTCAAGGCTTTATTTTTCATGTCGGGGACCTGGTACGAGTCTCCTTCTATTGGTGCAACACAAACACGGCCTTATATACACACCACTGAAATGACACAGTTGCTTTCTCTTATAGAAGAGATTTGAGAAAAATAAGCGAAGTTGTAAGTTTTACGGCAAAATGTAGTTTCTTTCGTTGAAAACTGATAAAAACTTACTCATGGATAAGTTTGTTGTGAAAACGCTTGCTTTTTCTTCGACGAAGAAGGAAGTTCCCACATTCCGCCCAATCTGAAAGCTCACGATCGAGCAAGAAAGTACCTCACAGGTACGCTCCACGTTGGTGGACGATGGACTGATGTTTTTCTCGTCGTGCAATATTAGGGCCTTTTATACGAGAGAAAATAAGCCGCGGCTTACTCTGGCCACGGTGTACAAAATACGCAAAAGGAACTATTTATACGAATATATATTCCCAGGTCAATATAAGCCGCGGCTTGAAAAAGACGTGAACGTACGGCCAGAGAAAGCCGCGGCTTATTTTCTCTCGTATAAATGGGGGTATGGCCCTATTGTGATTGACCATCTTCGGAAGTTCGTGGTTGACGAGCACGTTGATCATTCATTTGGCATGTTAGCTGTGTCCTTTCAACTTTTAACGTGGTGCACCGGTAGTGCAGAAGACCTCATTTTTTTTATTTATCCCAACTAATGTCGATCGAGATACATAATTACTGTTCCTTTGTGTTCAAAATGTTTTTAGGGCAGCAAAAAAGTGCTTTTCTTAACCTGAAACCTTATAAAACAAGCTTAAAATTGCTGAGAAAAAAATCGCATAATTTACATTATTTATCGCATAATTGGCCTTTCTAATCGCAGAATCTGCCCTGAAAAAATCGCATAATTTGCATTTTTTAATCGCACCCTATCAGAAGGCCTGTTCTTGCAAGCAAAGAACATTTGGTGTACAGTGATAAATTCAGATGAGTTTACATGTACAATGACAAGAATCCTTTAAACCTTTTTTACAGAGCCAATAACATGGTAAAGATTGTTAGTTCATATTTTTTCTTTGTCTTCAACTTCAGTGTTGTGTCCAAGGCAGATACCCTTGAAACTTGAATGCAATTGGGCCAATTCAATTGGCCCTGGCTGTGTGACTGGGGTCAAATGCATTATATGCAAAAGAAAGATGCATGGGTGATTAACTTTTGTATGTACTACATGTAACTTGGCAAAAATGGTGGCAATGTTGGTTAATAAGCCAAACCCTTCCCCTCATGAATGTCATTACTACAGTATACAGCGTGAATTTTTGCAAATTAGCAACCATTCAGTTGCATTCAGTTGCCATTCAGTGCAAATCCAACATTACATGTACATGTAATTAAACGAATGAAAGACATACGTTTCTCCATAAATTACAAATGTTGATTCATCTGAGCTTTCAGCAACCATAAGAAGTAGATCTTGTTGTATATCCTCTTTATCAAACAAGGCCACACAAAAAACCTTGAAAATAGCAAAAAATGGTGTTACAAAACAGAATTACAGTGTATGCTGGTGACAGTCCAAAACAATCAACTGGATTATCAGGAACATTGCCAGCTAGAGTACATGTATTTAATGAGTATCACTGTTACAAGTACATGATTGTACATGTATGCCTCTCACAACATTCAGTACATAATGTCATTGAATTTAATGAGCACAGAACTGTTGGCTACATGGTTTTCTTTTCCCCAGAATTTGTTTGATTACCCAAACGTAATAAGTATCTCACAACCCAAGTGTTTTGAAATAATGTATTACAATAATTATTATATTTGAAGCGCGCGTTTTAGACGAAAGGGAGAAGTGATCCTCACACTTACGTGTAACTCCAGACATTTTAAGCAATAATTCATTGTCTCTTACAGACACTTGAAAAATTCAATGGTTTTGGACCCATTACCTCTGTGATAACAGTGCAATGCTCGAGCAAATGACCTATGAAGCCCCTCCAGTAGTTGGGAGCAGGTCAATAGGCCAGTTTCGTATTCTAACGGTTGGACTGGATCTAGAATGAAATGGAGGCTAATGCGGGCAAATTAATTTGCATTTAAAAAGATTTACCCACATTAGCCTCCGTTCCATGCTAGATCCAGTCCAGCCACGAGAATTCGAAAATGGTCTATTTGTTGGGCTCATGTGTTCCTGTGAAAGGAAACCTTGTTTTCTTGGGCTCTACCTATCCTCCTTGTTTTTCTCCATTCAATTTATTGCCTTTTTTATTTCAATGGGGAAGAAAAACAAAAAACAAAACAAAAAAACAAAAACACAAAAAACACAAAAAACAACAACAACAACAACAACAAAAAAAAGGGTTATAAACCAACAAAAAGGGCCAACCAGAGAAGGTGCCAAATCTGTGCAATCAAGAGTGGTCACACGAAATACTCTGTATTGTCGAAATCTACATTACAAATGGGTTGACCGAGCCACCATTGTAAGATCTTAAGATCCCAAAGCAGGGCAGGGCACTGGGCAAATTGACCTTTTAACAATATGACTTTGCACAGCTGTTTTAATCTTTTCTGCTTACTTTATTGTATCAAAAGCATTAAAAATGCCCAGTGGCCAAATGCTGATGAGCTATTGAGCAAAATCCTGATGAAACCCTCACCAAAGATTAGTCAGAAGAGCTCAGGTATTCTTTGATCTATTCAAAGAATAATAGTTGAATATAAAACTTCAAACCTGCACTAAAGGTCTTTGCTGATTAAACTGCCACCAATGCAGTGAGTAACGATAACAAGGAAGTGGGCTGGCATCATCGCTATCAATTTTAAGGCAATATGATATGAGATATTTGCCACTCTTAGTAAAACCAAGAATTACATGCCTGAAACAAAAAAAACAAAAACAAAAAAAAATTAAAATGTGGATAATAAAACATACATACTAATAATCTATGCCTGTTTAAGGTATACTTTTCTCAAATGTCCCTCTTTCATTCACTCACAGTATCACAATTCTGTCAAAGGGTAATAATTAACAATTAGACCCGTGGCCCTTGAGGGCAAAGGGTCTAATTGTTTTAGTATCACCCAACTAGTCAGACAGAAAAGGCAGGAATAAAGTTAGCAAATGCAAGTTAAAGAAATATTTATTTGGGAATAAAACAAAAGAAAGCGTCACGCTTTCGCTACTTGAGGAGTATTACTAATAGTCCTCTAGTAGCGTAGCCAATCAAAATGCAGGATTTGCATTAGTCCACTAGTTGGGTGATATAGTCCTAGAGTAGCGAAAAGCATGGTGCTTTCTTTCGTTTTATTCCCAAATAAATATTTCTTTAACATGCATTTGCTAACTTTATTATTGCCTTTTCTGTCCGACTAGTTGGGTGATACTAAAACAATTAGACCCTTCACTCTCAAGGGCCACGGGTCAATAGCTCATTCGGCTTTGCCTCATGGGCAATTGACCCGTAGTCAGCAAGGGCTACGGGTCTAATTGTTAATTAGTATAAATACCCTTTGACAGAATTATGGTACTGATACAGACCCTTTCGTAAAGAAGATACAGAATTCTCATACATTTTACTAGTCATAAATTATACCCTGTCAGCTGGATATTAGCCTGCATAGCTGGCAGAGTATTTTAATTGCAAGGTTATTTAAAGACACAGGAATAAATCGATGGTTACTTCGTTGTTTTGACCTCGAGTTTCAAAATTACTAATCCACATGCCAGTCACAGCCAAAACCATCATACTCGCGAGTGCCAGCTACATGTACATGCAGGCTACTGGATATCGGCATGGATATTTACTGCCGTTCACATAAAGGGGTCCCACTGTAAATATCCAATCAATTGCTGATACACTGACCAATGGCCTAATTAAATATATATTATTTTTCGACTGCAACAAGAATAGACGATGATGATGATGATACAGATCTCCAGCATATGATTTATTTATGACTTGCCAGTAATCCGAGTAAAATATGAAGATATCCTTCGTGTACATGTACATGTGATGTTTTTTTTTAATTTTTGTTTTTATATAGGAATTTATATGGTCTGTATTCAGCTGTCCTCTTTTTGGAAATAACCAGTCCATTGTTCCTCCAAACCCTTCCCTTTTACCTACGATGTCGATTGTTAACATTTTAGACAATTACCCTCTCATAAGGTCACCATTCACGTCCAGTATACTTTTAAGTGGAATGCAAAACCGCTGCGGACATTTCTTGAACAAGCGGAGTCGGTTAGCACGCGAGTGCGGTTGTAACGTCCCCATTGTCTTCAAAAATATTAAAATATATATATTATTAGTATTGATGTGAATTCAATAGGCTTATACAGAAAAAAAGAGTATACTCACTTCCCTCAGGGCGAGTTTTGAAACAATATTGTCCGTCATGATTTGTACTTGTATTTACTAAAAATATCCGAAATTCTTAAAAATGCCGCGCTGACGACCGCGCCGAGTGAACTGAGAGCCCGGACCCGAGCCCACGGATGTTTATGCGCGATCATCTATCGATGAGTTAAGCCGCTGACCTATATTTGACTTTTCTCAAAACATTAACCATTTTCTTACGGCATGGCTCCTCCATCAGCTGAGTCAAAAGAAGATGATTTGTATGAGAGAATTGAAAGCTTTGTTTCTTTTCTCAAGCAGGGGTTAGTATTTGATTTAGCTTTATGACTGGGCTTAATTCTGGAATACCAGGCCTCATACACATGTTTGCACGTGAATATCGATCAAAGAGAGAGAGAGAGAATAGGGTAGATTTTAAGCTGAGATATCTTGAAGATGAAGGGAACAAATAAGATCTTTAGGGATCATAATTCAGGGAACAACTGTGAAATTTGTATTAAGAACAGCACACAGTTTCCATGTCGATCAGTTCACTGGGGTGTTCAAGTCACGTTGGGTGTGTTTAGGTGGATGACCATCTGGCGCTTCCCTATAGTATAGGCCTATGTCAGGTTGGCATAGTGGTAATCAACCATGTCTTTTCACCTCTGTGATTGTAGGTGGTTTCTACTGTCGAGGGTTTTTCTCTCGGTACCAAGGCTGTTGTCTTCCTGCGTAAAAAAGGCAAATGATGATGCCCAGCTGATTATACCTGGCTGTGGTGCTGTGATCCAGGATCATATGTGGTCCATTTGGCTGGGAAACCTTGAAACCCAGTCATGAGCCCCCATGCAGCATGGAAGACAGGCACATGTCACACTGATAAAAATACCGCGAAAGGGGGGATGAGAAATAGCGCCCCACGAACACTCTTTTTCTGCTTCACAACAGCAATGCTACAGATGGGCCCTAAAGTACACAAGTACAGAGAATCATGGTGGAATTTGCACTGACGTGGCAACTCCACTGACCACAACTGGCAAAATAATAGACACTCCTGGCCCCAGTTGTTCAAAAGGTGAATAACGCTATCCACCGGATAAATCACTGTCCATTGGATAGGGCAATTGGTTTTGCTGTGGCTTTATCCACTGGGTAGTGATTTACCCGGCGGATAGCGCTATCCATCATTTGAACAATTGGGGCCAGTTGTTTAACTCTGTCAACTTACATATTTAACTGCAATAAAATCATTGAACTGCACTCTTTGTAATTTAGTCCTCAAGTCAGAAAGAGAGGATGTTATACATGGCCAGTTTGTTTATTTGGTTGGTCTGTAACAGTTAAGGAAATTAAAGGGCAACCCATCACTTGTCAGAAGGTGATTATCAGTCTGTTCTAGTTCCTTGTGGAATTGGATGAGAAACAAATTATGCATTTGCCCAGCCAAAGTACTGGTAGTAGTCATAGTCAAAGACAGACTTGAACACTGTAATTCAGCTCAAGTCCTGCATTATTAGCATTTGGCAATAGTGGCTCTTTCTCTGTTTTGCGTCCTGATCATTCAGAATGGCAGATGCACTAAATGTTATCTGTTACATGCAGGGTTGGGTCACATATTGTACTTTTCTTTTGGCATTTCAGACAACTTCATGGATCATATAACATTGCAACACAGACATTACAACTGTTAAGAAGAATTGTATCCCAGACTCGCTGGAGCACAGCAGGGTAAACAACTCTTTTTTTTTCCATATTGATTATCACAAGCAAGAGGCTCTTGTGCATTAGGGTTTATGTTAAGTTCTAAAGAATTCAACACCACTGCAATCTTTTAATACTTCGGTATTTTATCTCTGGTTATTACAACATATGTTCACTGTTTTGGAAGCAATGTGGTCAGCATTAAGTTTTGCGATTTCTCTTTAGTGAACTAATGCAGTGTATGAGAACAGAAGGGAAGAAAATGGCAAGTGCACAACCAGCTGGTAGGCATAATTACAAACTTTACTGTAGTCTATTGGTTTGTCCTTTTTTTTGGGGGGTGGGGGGTGGGGTCTGTGTATCTCAGATTTATGAGGAGCCGCAATATCTGGAGAGTCTGGTAATGGTTTCTGTGGCAGACAAGGGTAGTAACATACACTTAAGTGTGCCAATTGATGCAGTGTAAAGTGGTGATAACGACAATGATGAGGAAGAGGAGGAAGACATATGCTGGGGGTAAACTTTATTGATCACTCAGGCCATTCTATTCCCCCCCCCCCCCCCTCCCCCATCACCCACCCACTTCCAACTTTGTTTTGCATCGCCATAAGTGATCTCCCACCATTCTTATCTTACAATAATTATTGTTTCTTTCCTAGATTCTGTGGTTGGAAATATGGTGCGAAGAGGTAAGTAACCCCGTCAGGAAATGATGAAAAAAATGAGTTCAATTCTGCCACTGGGGAGGTTCTGGGATAGGACATTAACTGGAGAAATCTTGAAGGTCTACAATTGTTGACAGGAGAGAAAGTGCTGCTGTAAATGAAAGCTATATCATTTTGCCAGTGTTGAAGGTTTTTAGAGATTTCACTTAGGGACAGTAAAGGATAAGTCCCATCTCACAGCCCTTGTACATGTATGCAACGTTACTGCAATGTAAAGGTTACATAGCGTTACACATTAGTCTTTGAGGATGCCTGCTAACCCATTGACTCCTGAATCATTCCCACTGATGTAAACTTGTCTGGTGTTAGAGGAAAAACTATTACAGTTGTAAAACTCAAGGGGTTGAAGTACTAATTATTCAAATAAATGCTGTGGAGAACAATATTTTTATGAAAAATCATATTGGAAGTGATTTTCGTAAACAAGAGGTCATTGAAGTTAAGATAGCAACAGGAGCAAACATTTGCTAAATACACTCACAGTAGCCTGAATTTGCCCTGGAACCAGGTGGCGCTCCGATTCCGGATCCCAGCCTGTGGATTCCAGATTCCGAATAGCTGATCCCTGGTCCTGGATTCTGGATTCTGGAATCTGGATTCCTTCACATCGGCCAACTGAAAAATTGGATTGAGATGTGAAGAGCACAAACAAATTTCCATACACTCAGTCGGAGTGTTTTCAGTGCCACATCATTGTTTTTAAACTGTTCAAGATGCACTAACAAAATCCAAAGGAAATGATTTCCTTCTTTGGGAGATGCTACTTGTAGATTAATGAAGCCCAAAGTGTACTGTAGGATTCTCTGGAAAATTTGAATTAGATGGAGAACTATTTCAATTAGCCGGTGAAAATTGCTTTCCCTGCCAAACTGGCCCCAAAAAATGAGTATACATTTCCCCTGGGTAGCTTAGTCAGGTCGAGCAGATGGCAAATTTTCTCCAGTCGCCAGAGCTTCTGGAGAACCCTAAGAGTGACCCCTTCACAAAATTGACATTGGAACAAACTTGTTCTTGTGTTTCAGCACAAAATAACTTGTATTACTTTATTGTTAGCTCTGAAGATTATCAGGGAGGAATATGCAGGGTATGTACTGTATATGTACATAATTTACAGTGTATGTTGTAGTTGCAAATCAAAACTTATTGTTTATCATTTTACCGTGGAGCCTTGGAAGCAGGTACATTGTATGACGCAGTGGTGAGAGCGCTCGCCTCCTACAATTGTGACCTGTGTTCCATTCCCAGTCTTGGTGTCAAATGTGGGTTGAGTTTGTTGGTTCTCTACTCTGCTCTGAGAGATTTCTCCAGGTACTCCGGTTTTCCCCTCTCCTCAAAAGACACTGTTTGATTTGGTTTGAGGTATATTGATTTCATGTCCATGTTGGAAGTTCCCAATTTGTGCTCCAGTGTTAGTTCATTATTTATCAGACAGTGTCATATTTTCTACCTTGGTTTGCTTTTCAATAATTACCTTCCAGTCTATGTCAGTTCAATTTCATAGACTTTCTTTGGTCAAAAAATGGATTTTCTTTCCAGTTCTTTGAGTGGGAAAACAGAAGAGGGAGAAACAGAGGAATCATTGCATGTGAGGTTTTTTGTCTGTGATTTGTAGGTAATTTTTAAAGTTTGTAATCTTTAACAGTGTGGCCCAGTGGTTAGGGCGCTTGCCTCGAGATCCGGAGATCCTAGGTTCAAGACCCGCTCTAACCACTCGTTGAATTTGATCTTGGTTGTCCCTGGTTCAACTTCCCAGCTGCACTTGTAAATAGCCAACTGGTTTGTCTCCGGCCAGTTGGGATTCTTAACAGTTGTTGTTGTTGTTGTTCTGTTCTGTCGTTTCGTTGTGTTTCATTGGCCCTGAAAAGCCCCTATGGGGAGCGGTCAATTAAGTATGTATTGTATTGTATTGTATACAGTGTAACTACAGTTGTGCACTCTGTAACCTGCCCTTTGAATGAAAGTGAGGTCATGATAAGAGTTCACGTCGGCCACCTCTTCAAAGTGAGTGTAGGTGTTAAGTTTTTGTGATTGTAATTAGTTCTAGTTTACATATGAATGGAGACCAGTTTTCATAAGAAAAACTTCGCACTTAGACTCGCTTTGAAGAGGAGGAGACGTGAACTTGGAAATGGCCTATCAGTTCATACTGTACATACTGAGCAGTGCTTAAGGAGTTCTAAATGGATGCAGGCAAGTTTTTGTATTGCACCAGTGAAGCGTAGGAATTGCTCAAGAGTTGGCCGCGAACAACTCCAGCTTCTTGAGAGAAAGCTAAAATTATGAATCAAAATTCTTTGCTAGTCTCAGTTTACTCTGACGAAGGGCTAAGGCTGGGAACATTGACTCGCAAAATTACTGAAATATTTCTTACAGTGGTTTATCTGTTCACTTCCTGCCAACACAGCTGCTGTGGAGGTGATTATTAAGCGATAATCACCTAAGCAGTTTTTCAAAATGGTCCCAAGCCGTTTTGTGGAGGTAACAGACGAAGACATTGTTTTATAGGAAATGCATATTTTTCAAATAATCACCGATGTAATTATACTAAAACCATTATTCTCCTCAGGCTCGATGAACATCGGTGAATAAAAACCTTGATTTCGCCTCGGTTTTTATTCACCGATATTCACCTCGCCTTCGGGGAATAATTGCTAATTATTCACCGGCATTGGTCGGTTCGTATAGGGCCGCACTCAGTACCGATTCAGATTATGATAATGAATAGACAAAGAAAAATCAAAATTGAACTGAACCAGGAAAAAAAGTGATCCACAGCATATCCATCAATGTATGAGACATGGAATACTTAGCTTCCATTGGCACTGCCTTGGGTAATGCAAGTTTTTGTTGTTGTTGTTGGTCATTTTAGAAATTTTTGATGGCGGGAGGACCTTCTACCAGTGACTTTAATAAACCGACGCATGGCCTTAAGGTATTCTCTTTTGCTACGATTTATTCACACCGTAAGTTACGTGTTTCACAATCAAATGCGACTTTCCAGGAGAAAATATACGCTAACGCAGACTGTAGGTTCGCCAGGGCATCGTTTGAACGTTACATACAAAACCTTTGAGCTTTTGTTTTGTCAGTTTAGGGGGCAATGTAATCCATTGGGCAAAGTTTAAAATCCCTTGTCAAATTGTGAAAAAATAAAGTCTTTTGATTGCGCTTAACCCTTTCACCGCCAAAAATGCAAATTGACACTTATAGATTTTACTCTGTCTAACGCCAGACGATTTTACTCGTCAATGGGGGAGCCCTCGGCAGTGAAAGGGTTAATCTTTAAATGTTTTCTTTCTAAAAAAAGATGATAGTAATAGGATTTCACTGTGCGCTGAAGGGTGCAAATCAACACTCGCCTCCCATCTGTGTGGCCAGGGTTCGATTTCCAGACTCTGTCTCATAATTATGTGGGTTGAGTTTGTTGCTTCTCTGCTCACTCCGAGAGACTTTTCTCAGGGGGTACTCCAGTTTTCCCCTCTTCCAAAAAAACAACATTTAATTTGTTGATTTCAGATTACATCTACTCTTAATAAAGTTCGCTTCGTTTCCTCCGTGCTCCTATGGTGCTATTCCATTATTTTTTTCTGCATCCTATTAATGTAATACAATACTTATAAATCCACCTTGTCTTATCTTCTTGTTTATTCGACAGACCACAGTTATCGATGCTTTAAACGAACTACTAACAGAACTCGAATCAAGGTATCTACATTAATAGGAGACATTTCGAAGAACTTTCCTTGGGTGACGACTGTTTCTTTTATTGCATTGGGCAACCTGACTGTATACCTCATCAGCCCCTTAGTTGGTCGAGCATCGGGCTGCCATGCGGGAGGCCGTGCGTTAAACTCCGGCCGGACCAACACTCAATGTCTTTAAATAACTGAGGAGAAAGTGCTGCCTTTGTAATTACACCCCGCAAATGGTTGAATTATCAAATGTTGACCTACAATATTGTAGTGTGAACGAATGCACGAATTTTTTAACCAATAGAAAATTCGTCCGGTACCATGTGAATGGAGCGTTAGATTTTCTCCTTGCAACCACACCTTTCAAATTAATTTTATTTTCGTTTTGTTGATACACACTTTCCATGCTGAATGACTTGGAATCACCGCGAAATGATTACAACAATGCGAGGTTACATTTTTTTAATGTCGTTCTCAAAGCCGTCGTTGTCTAGTCCTTGCTTAAGCTCCTTATTTGCTGGTGGGGCACTTATGTCCAAGTTTGCACACAGCTGCAAAAATTGAGATTTTTTCGCAAAAAATCGGAAAAGCTGAAAAGAACAAGGCAAGTCTCCAACTAGGACTCGAGATTTTTGCGATTTTTTCGAAAATTGTCAGTTTTGTGAAAAATCGCAAAAATCGTAAAAGCCGAAAGTAAGAAGATTGTGGATTTTGCCCAAAATCGTAAAAGCCGGAAAGACGACGACAAACCTGGACATATCTCGTATAGGGCAGAACACAACTCCTGAACTTCATGCTTTTTTTCACAAAGAGTGTATGGGAATTCTAACGTCTCACTGAAATTTTATGAGTTGTGAGACGTGACCTGCGAGAAGACTTGAACGTCAAACCATTGGCAGACGGGATTCTTCACGAAAGGATCATTTACTCCTCGGTTATTTGAAGACCCTGTAAAATTAACACGTGCATTGCTTTTAGGAACTCGCCCCTCAGAAGAGGTCTTAATAATATGTGCTTACTTTGAATTTGTGAATTGGTCTTTTTGATTGTGTTTAGTGCTGATAATATTGCAACTCAGGCACTGGAGCATATACATTCCAACGAAGTCATCATGACCATCGGAAAATCCAAAACAGTGGAAGCTTTTCTTAAGGTGTGTGACAGTTTTTTTTTTTTTTCGTTTCTCAAGTATTGAAAATTTGTGAGAAAAGAAATGGATTTCTTTCTTATTTTCCTTTTTAGAACGCAGCAAGAAAACGCAAATTTAGCGTCATTGTGGCGGAAGGGGCTCCATTTTACAAGGTTTGTTGAACAATGGTCGGTTGCAGCATAGATTATCGAGGGACTATTTTTATTGCGCATACGTTCTGCGCAACTCGAGATAATAATGATGGCGGTGGTTATTAATAAAGGGATATCTTTGTTCGGTTCAAAACTATGTGGAGAAAGCAGAACTTAGCAAGTGCTCTTGGTATCCAAAAAGAAAATTGTGTGTAATCGTGCATTTTTCAGAGATAATTAAGCTGCAATTTGGAAAGAACGCCATACATTGATTAATTATCGTCGAAAAATGCGTGGTTACCCCCAATTCTCTTTTTGGATTTCAACAACACTTGTTAAGATCTGCTTTTCCCGCATATTCAGTAAACCGCTCAAACATACTTTTCAATTAGTAGGCACCGTCCTTAAAACCTTCGAAAGCGAAAACAATGGTCTCCTTGGGTTTGAATTGGGTACAATTTAAGCAAGAGAAGACGTTTTCCGTGTTTCCATAGCCTCATCTAAACACGAGGGGGAGTTGGGAGAATTCCAGACAATTATGCAAACCCGAGACGTAGTCGAGGGTTTGCATAACTGTCTCGAATTCTCCCAACTTCCCCGAGTGTTTGAATGAGGCTATGGAAACACGGAAACACGGAAAAGACCCTTTATTGCTTTTATAAAAATAATATTTCTCAAAGATGATTCGGCAAATGAAGGAAACTTCTTGATTGAAACAGATTTTCTTGATACACGATCATATTTCCTACCAGCCAATCAAAAAGCGCGTCTGACGGCATATAACCAATCAAAATTCGTGTGATGTCACATCCGTGTTTCCATACTCTCATCTAAACACAGCCATTGACCGATGAGAGTGCGTGCACTATCCTAATTATTTTATAAATTGAGTTAGCCGATTAGGTCTATTGTTAGTTGTAAATATATACATGTACTTTAAAGGTAAGAATCAGAAATTCCACGGTGATTGCTCTGTTGTCTTTCAGGGTCAAGATCTTGCGAAGAGTTTAGCGCAACATGACATCGAGACAACGCTCATCACAGACTCGGCTGTGTTTGCCATCATGTCGAGAGTGAACAAAGTGAGGATTTACGTTGCTTATTAAGCCCCGTTCATTGTTGGCCAACAGTTCCCAACACGGCTGGGGGGGGGGGGGGGGTGGGGATGGTTGCGTCCGTCTGCATGGAGCTTTATACATAACCCGGACGTTATTCTGTTTAGCATCGATTATTTTTCATCTCCATTTTAAAGTTCCCCTAACCTCAACCCTTTTTTTTATTTTGGGAAAGTCAAATTTCAGCGCCAAAAAGCATGCATTTTTCGTTAACTGGTTGCAATTTCGTCTGTAAAAAGACTGCATGCACAGTTTAAAAAAGTGGCAGTCGCTTGTCTCATGGACGAGATAATATGGGGCAAGGGCCTATTCCTGAAATGACGTCACAAACTGTTCTTCAGGGCCTGGTTGTTGAAAAGCCGATTAACGCTAATCCCAGATTAAAAAAATTAACCAAGTAGTTTATTTCTTTACTCCCAAATGCCGTTTAACGCTGATATTCGGCAAGAACTTTAATTAAGTTATTCGGCTTTCGAACAACCGGGCCTTGAATTCAATGTAAATGCCATTTACTATCTTTGTTTTCAACACTCAAGTCCGCAGAAGAGATTTGCAGGAGTGTGAGTTTGAATGCTACGCTTTAAGTTTGTTTTATTACTTGTAAATTATTTTCTTTAATCTTAGGTAATCATTGGTACACACGCGGTTATGGCGGATGGCGGGTAAGCTACAAGCTAGCACGCATATCATGATTAAGGAGAGTACATCTCTTACATAAATGACCTAGCTTCAAATATTAGTTTCCTTGAGAGATTTAACCATTTGCTAGGATTATTTAGCCTTAAAGGTCTGCATCTAACTAAGAGAACGGAAGCAACAAATGACCATTTCCCAACTTAACGGGTCCAAAACTGACCGATACCCTAAAGGCCTTGAAGAGTCGAACGCTCGTCAGAAATGTACCAAAATGAAAAACGCACGTGCAGAGCGTGCAGAACTATTGCCTTTGCTAATTTCTTATGCAGATTTGTGGCGTTTATGCTTCCGTCGTCCGTTGTCAAAACGTTAGCGTCCTTTTTAGTGTTTTCTAACGTTTCCGAGGCATCTGCTGTCGTCTTTACTGTAAGGGGCTGTGTTACGGTAGTGTGGTTGATTTTGTGTAATTTTGCGTATTACTCGGCCCTACGTGCCATTATCAACTCAACGTTAACCAGAAATTTCTTTTGAACAACACAACTCTAAAGCTTCCTGACCAAAAAGTGCTTGTCGAGGAAACACAATAGACCATTTTACAATTGTTTGCTCAGCGACCTAGCCTTTGAATGGCTGCGAGGCTGCCGGTGACCTTGTATTGATACAGACCTCACTGCTTTTATCATGTAAATTGTGTTGTTGTAATTCTAATTAGTCTTCATTAACATTACAAACGCACGAAGGTTTGTATCAAAACAGGGTCAGCGGCAGCCTCGCTTTCATTCTTAGTCCAGGTAACTTAGCTACAGCTGTCAAATGGTCTATTGAAGGTACAAACAACAGACTGAGATAAACCTTGAAAACTGTCAGGCTGAGCTGTCTTCAAAAACCGCAATTACAATCCATTTTAATCTTGTTCATTTTTGCCCATCCCTTCCTCCTTTTGCATTTGCTGTTTCACTCAAACATTTCTTTAATGTTTAAGAATTTTTTTTTTCTTTTTTTTATGTTCCGCTTGATTTGTTTGCCAGTTGCCAGTCGCTGAATTTGTCTAAGGGTGCGTTCGATTGACCGTTTTCCGGAATAAGAATACGTGGAATGATGATTTAAAACCGTATGTTTGGCGCTTTTGAAGCAACAAGGATAATAAAGATATGTTTAAAATATCATTTTAGCAAGTGTTTGATAATTTTAATGTGAATCTCCCGTAAAAACGAAGGATTTCTAACTTCTATTCCATGTATTCCTATTCCGGAATACGGTTAATCGAACGCGCCCCAAATGTCGTGGCACAGCCCCTTAAAGCCACCTATACCCGACTTTCATAAAGGGCGGTCAATCTATGTTTATTTTTATTACTCTATGATTATTTTATGCTTAACAGACCTACTGTTCTCATTTTGGAGCAAGAATAGTGTTTTTAATTTTGCTCGTCTCAGCAGGCTCAAAGGAAATTACCAGTTATCATCTGTGTCTCTTCATCGAACTTAAAGAGGCTTTGTCACGCAAAATGATGTGATTTCATGACACCCAAAATGCCAAAAATGTCAAAAAAGTGGATTGAAACATTGCAATAACCACTTAAAACTGTTGAACTGACAACATAAAGGAAATAAGGCAAAAGGAAAGAAAAGATGGATGGTCACAAATGGACAAGATTGAAACGGAATGCATTGGGTAACCTTGAAAAGAGTCAGCCCGACATTTTGTATTTCAAATTTATGGCAAATCTCCTGGATAAAGGCCGTTTTTGCTCAGAATTATCTTGTTTTTGATGTGACGATAATTTTATCAGTAAAGGGATTCCCCATTACTATTTTTGGTTAACCAGAGAATTCCCATAAACACCCTAAAATATCTTACCATAGGCCTTTAGGTCAAGGTTAACAGATTTAACACTTTTACGCTCTGGTGAGTCAGGCGAAGTGGTGGAGAACTGGTCGTAATCCGTGCCTCCCACCTCCGTCCATTTTGATGTGACCTAAAATTCCTTTTCTTGGTCTACTGTTTCCACAGGTTGCGGTCCATTGTTGGTTCTCATGCGCTCGCTCTTGCCGCTAAACAGCACTCAGTGCCAGTAAGTTATGATTCTTAAATCATTGCCAACGCACTCAAAGAGAGAGACTACGTTTTACACGGTGGTTTAATAAGGTCGTAAGGACGAGCAAAAGCCGCAGAACAGCTATTAACCGACAAGAGGCTTCAAGCCTATGCGTCAAGGCAGTAAACTACTTCGGAAGTTTTCGAGTCCAATGCCCCCGTGCAAGCAACGAAGATCTCACCGAACGAATTGCAGGAATGTGGAATTGAAAATTTAAGTCATGATGACATCGAGTTGCTGGCTTTATTGGAAACGCAGCTTAAATCGTATTTTTTTTTGTTTCCTGGAAGGTAGTTGAGGATTTTTAAGTATAAATTTAGCGGCTCGTTTACTCACCGAAGACCTCAGCGAATGAATTGCAATGAAGTAACGAAGGAATAAGGATAGCTTCATTTCTGGATTTTCTCTCTTTTTTTTTTTCATTAACGAAAAGCTTGCCCTCGTGTATAACTCGGAAAGGTTTTCGTACTGATATATATATATATATATATATATATATATATATATATATATATATATATATATATATATTTTTTTTTTTTTTTTTTTTTTTTTTCCCCAGTTAATTGTCTGTGCTGCGATGTACAAGCTGACACCACAGTACATTGTTTCATACGATCAGGTACATTATCGGATTGCAATTTATGCTTAATTCTCATTTAGTGTTGCCAGGCTGAACTAAAGCAGATAACTCGTTTAGATGTACAATGGGATGATCATATGCCCGTCTTAGTTACGAGACGATGTCAACACACGCTTCAAGTTCGTCTTACAAGGATTCTGGGTCATTGATATTTCTTTCCGTCTTTAAACTGGACTACTATAATGATAGACGCACAATTAGTCTGGTTGAATTTTGCGTCCAGGATACAAACGGTCAATAATGCCCAACATCGAACGAAAAAAGTTGTCATCTTTTTCCGCCATGACATTGCTCCAAAATGTTTGTCACCATCCAAAAATATATATATACATTTTTTAAAGTGGAAGGTTACGTCAAGGTTACGTTACGGCGAAACACGGTGGGTGAATTTGGACAAGAAATCTGGCACATGATTCCGAGTGCAATTTTTGGAAGAAATAAGCACAAGAATTTCAAGCCACGATGTATTTAATAAAATTATTAACGAACTTGTGAAATCAACGGCCCTCGGTGTTCCACTGAGGAAGATCACTTGTTTTTTGTTTGTTTGTTTGTTTGTTTGTGTGTTTCAGGATAGTTGCAATAAGTTTGTTGCTCCACACGACGTAATGAAATTCTCGGAAGGTACGATTTGAGAGATCATTTATGTGACCATATATGCATTCAGCTTTGCGCGGATAGAATCACTTTGTTTGTTTACAAAGCTGTTTGCTTAACACTTCCAATAGTTTTCATTTTTTTCACCTCTTATTTACACATATTTGCATTATTTGGCTTTTTTACGAGCAATTTGTTGTTGTTGCAGGAAATATCTTGTCAAAGATAGAAGTTCAAAGTCCTGTCTTTGACTACATTCCGCCAGACTTAGTGAATCTTTGTATCTCAAACATGTAGGTATTAAGTTTGGTTTTCTGTTCTGTTATTGTTGTTGTTATTGTTGTTGTTGTTGTTATTATTATTATTAGTAGTAGTAGTAGTAGTAGTAGTAGTAGTAGTAGTAGTAGTAGTAGTAGTAGTAGTAGTAGTAGTAGTAGTATTATCATCATTTGTTTGCTTGTCATTTCCCATGTTATTCTTGGTGTATAGCAACATTAGCTTAACCGAGTAATAAAACTGAAAAACTGTACTGAATAACTGGAGCGTCGTGAAATTGCCCGACGTAAGTCCATGCAGCCGATGGCGATGGCGCGGGAAAAAAAACGAAGGCGAGCAAGGTATAACGAGTGGATTTGGTTTTATCTCTGATTGGTTGAAAATGTGGCGCGAAATTGTTGTGGCAGGAACCAAGCGTAGAAGTGCAAAACTGCCAACTGCTAACTGAGATGCTCTGGTCAATTTGCCTTCGTCGCCTTATCAAATCCCGTTCGTGCACCCAACGTCACGTCCTTTTTTTTTTTTAATTTTAGTGGAGGCTATTCACCATCGTACGTGTACCGACTTGTAAGTGAACTTTACCATGCAGATGACTACTATCTTTGATAAGGTAAGGTATGCGAGCCAGACGATAACCTGTTCGAGGTTCCCAGATAGTCGGGAAAGAGAAAAAAATGCGCGCGAAAAATGTGTGGGTTTGGGTCGAGGCGAGGCGCCTCGCCAAGCCCCCACTCGCTTTTCACACGCAGTTGTTTTCGTTTCCCCGACTATCTGGGGGCTTGGAACAGGCTAGCCAGATGATTGACTTCGCTCGTTGATGTTTTCGCGCCATTTTATCAACCAATCAAAGTGTGACTTGGCGGTGGCCACGCGGATTTGGTTACGCTGACAGGTTCGTTTGAATGCCAGTCACTTCCTTAGGGACAAAAGTTTAGCGTTCTCCGCAGTGATTGGCTGGTAAAATTTACGCACCCTTTTTGTAAGCCGACGAGAGCGGAGACTAAATCAAACGGTGACCAGTTTGCCAGGAACTATTAGTTTTCGCGAATTTAGCGACGGCAGCGCCAATTTGCTTTGGGACAAGTTGTTTAATGCAAATGACCTGGCATTCCGTCAACAATCAAAATGTTTTTTTTTTGTCTTTCTCAGGTATCTTTGGACGCCACTAATAGCTCCTCCTTTAAGATATTCGTCTGTTTCTTTTTTAAGGCCTTTAAGTTGCCAGTTCTTGCTTTTATGCGACTCTGTAATTTATTAATTCCCTGCTTTGAGAATTGCAAGAAGAATAAGTAGAAATAGGCTTTCCCAAAGAACGGTCATTCCGAGGAGAAAACGATTTTTGCGCTGGTGACCGGAAAGTCGGACAAAGAAACAAAATGGATAAAGGGATTTAGTTTCTAAAGAAACTGTGGTAATGCGTCGATGGGGAAGTAAAGAAAACAGAATGGGTTTTTCAACTGGGTTATAAGGCAAATTGATCACCATAAGGATGTTTCGAGCGTTAACCCTTCGTCAGAGCGTTTTGACTCATAAGCGAAAATGACCCGTTCGCTCAGACGAAGGCCTAATGCTTGAAAAGGGTTAATTAAGTGAATTGATTAGATAAATTCAAAAGCTGTCGTTTCGAGCTTTAGCCGGTTGTCAGAGCGCATAAACCGCTAGCAACACATAATTTCCTCTTTGCTTACACGAAGAGCTAACGCTTGTCGTGTCAGCTTTCAAATTTATTTTCGGTGGTCAATTCACCATATCAAGTCAGTTGATAAACTAATTTCTGTGACACAAAAAATTAACCTCCACCGGATACCCGTGTGACTTTTCCGTATGCTTTACACAACGTGTATTCCTGAGTGCACGACTTTGAACACAAATGGAAAATTCTGAATATCAGACAAAGAACAAAGGAGGGAGACATCCAGGTTCGGATGCCAGAGATCTTGTCCAAGCATCCGTTCAAAAAAGCCAGCGTTTCAGTGATTGTGTTGAGTTTATACGTGCGCTAAAATACATATGTCTGCATCCTTTTCAAAGCGAGTCTGAGTGCGAAGTTTTCTTATGAAAATTAGTTTTCATTCATATGTGAAGTAGAAGTAATTAGCATCACAAAACCTTCGTACTTGGACTCGCTTTGAAGAGGAGGCAGACGTGAACTCGGAAACAGCTTATTTTTAAAGCTGGTATTTGTTTGTCCAGCTGATATCGGGCTTGGCATTTAAGCGTAAGATCTTAAGATACCTTCGAGTCTCTCGCTCTTCTGCGGATTCTTCGGAAATGCACATTTTCTGTAAATAAACAACAAAAGGTGTACTGTCTCACATAATTGAATATAGACTGTATATAAGTCAGTTCGCTTTGTGGCATTAGTCTTTTGTCCACTCTTGTCTCTTGGGTCACTCTATTTCCCATTCTGTCGAGCGGGAGAGAGGGGTTCCCAGTTTTTTCCCAAGGGTCACGTCTCCTGTGACTCTTTTGCTTTGTTCCTCGATCTCCGCGTGAAATAAAACGAATGCTGAATTCGGTTTTCGTAGGACACCGTTAAGTAAAAACATCGCGCTTGTGTTATCCTCATCGTCCTGTGGCCTTGGTTGATAACAGCCCTATGCCTTTATATTACTTATGTTATCCTGTACGGGAAGCGCTAGCCTTGCCCAACCTTTGTTTTACGACCCTCGAGTTGGTTTGTTTTGGCAACAAAATGGCTTCTGATCACGTGGTTGAAATCAAAAGTCATTTTCTGTTATCTGCCACGATCAAGGGACCCTGCCCAAATAATGGAAGTGTAAGTATCTTGAAGCATTCCTCGCTTCCAGGAAAGCTGCTTTCTCAACCTCTTAATATACATCGTAAACGTGGAATAGTACGACCCCACAAAATGATCCGCGTGTGCGCAAATG
>NC_090878.1:16323773-16343773 GCF_036669935.1 Montipora foliosa | reverse complement strand
CGGGAGACCAAAAACGCTTGGTTTTACCACGCCAAGCCTCGCAGTGGAAACCATGAGGATGAGGCTTGGCGTGATAAAACAAAGCTTTTTTGGTCTCCTGGGACAATATGGCCGCCGTGTGACAAGGGCGAATGGCTACACTGGTTTACATTACCCAATAGACCTTTTTCGCTTGTACATTTTGTTTTCCCAATACAGATCATGTGATAATACTCAGGAGATTTGGTCCTTTGTTTTGTTCATTAAAAAGAGTGCATGCAGACAAATTCATGCTTGCATGCACTCTTTTTAATGAGCAAAACAAAGGACCAATCCTCCTGAGTATTATCACATGATTTGTATTGGGAAAACAAAATGTACAAGCGAAAAAGGTCTATTAGCATGGTAATAAGCAAGTGATAACTGGATTTTTTAACAGTCTATCGCTTCTGTGTAACCCAAAATCATTCAGTTAGCCCAAGCTTTATATTTGTGATCCATTTCCATTGCTTTTGTTTTCGGCACGCTTATATCTTGCCATACTTCAGGTTCACGTGTTTATCTCGAAAATGTTTAGGTATTCACGGTTTTCAGAGCGCGCGAAAGCGGGACTTTCGGGTCAACATTCCATTAGATTGAGAGAAGAGTACGAGACTTGCGAAAAAAAATAATCCTATCCAGAACGTGCCGGCAACCAGGGTCAAATCCCTGGTGAAGCGCAACAGGCTTACTATATCCTCCCTCGGTGCTCGTTTTCATCTTGTTCACCTTGCACAATAGGGGCGAACTATCATATAACTGGATTTATAGAGCGTTGTATAGAGCGTTGTCATGTGTTTTATACGTGAGACTCTGGCTCAGATACAACCTCAATCCCACGTTATGACTTCAATAAATTGATTGATTGATTGATTGATTAATTGATAGAGCGGTTTTTTTCAATTGAGTGTCGAAAGTAATTAGCGAATTGCTTTGGTTTATTATTACTTCACTCAGTGATTGGTTCAAAGTTCTCGCGCCGTTTTTAAAACAATCAGAAGTGAAACCAAAGCCAACCGTGGCTCGCGCGTGCACATTTTCCCTCGTTTTGTGTCGGCGACGTGTAATTACTTCAAGTTTTGATTGGTTGAATGGATTGACTCCGTCCTTTTTGATTGGCCAAAGTAATTACTTTGGTTTTGGTTTTACGACACTCGATTGAAACTCGCTCTAACAATAACAATAATAAGAATAAGAATATAATTATAATCAATGTCTCAAGGTTACAAGATCAAGTACAAGTGCTCTCGTAATTGGCCGGGGAAGACCACTAATCTACCTAAAGCAGATGAAATAATAATAATAATAATAATAATAATAATAATAATAATAATAATAATATTAATAATAATAATAATAATAATTTTTTTTTTTTTTTTAATAAAAAAAACCTTTATTGAAAATCAATCAGTTAACACAGAAATTATTAACAATATAAAAAAAAAATATTCTGTTCCAATTATAAAAAAACAGTTCAAGTTCATTGTTCATTTACACAAGCAAACAAAAACAAAAAAGGAAAAATATATATGCACATGTTATTGTTATTATTAGTATTAATATAAATAACTTTATTTTTAATTCGAATAAAACTGTTTAAAAATATATCTATAAGTATATAAAACAATCACAAATCTAAAAAACTATTCCCAGTAATAATAAAAATGTATATATAAAAGTTATAGAACCTAGATTTTCGCAAGGCATCTATCTAATTCAAAGTCCGCTTCTTGAACATTACTTCTAATTGTTCTTTTAGCTGTTCTTGACCCTCTAAGACAGAGTAGAGCCGACCTAAGGATGGCAAAGGAGACTTTAGAACGTATCCAAGAGACGGTGGTGGCATAGTTCTCTCCTTTCTTCGCTGCGACTAGCTCTGCCAACCTGTTATGGTATCTCTTGCACTCTTCTCCCATGCCACCTGTTGTTGTAAATACTAACGGTGTAAATGTTCCCTGTTCCACGTCCATCACTCTTCGCGTATACAATCTCTTCTTGTCGTTCTCATGCTGCTTGTATATCTGCTTGAGGTCCAGGTCTCTATAAGAATCAGCGTTGGGGTAGCATACCCGTACATAATAATAATAATAATAATAATAATAATAATAATAATAATAATAATAATAATAATAATAATAATAATAATAATAATAATAATAATAATAATGGAGTTTAGGTGTCAACTTAGGCAAACCCGAGTACCCTGAGAAAAATCTCTCAGAGCATGGGAGAGAACTCGCTCTAGGAACTGTTATGAAGTGAAGAGAAATTAAAAGTGAACAATTTCCTGTTGTATTCACTACTTGCACAATCCCATAATACTTGCAATACTTGCCTTTGTCTGAAAGGTATCATCTGCATCTCAACCAACCCATCAGTAGTGAGCGTTGTAAAAATCGTTTTTTTTAGGGGTTGGGGGAGGGGGTTATTCTAATCAACTCCATCATCACTATCCAAAAATCATTACAAGCAGTGGAATAGACACTGTAAACCTTCATAACCTCGTAGTTGGCCGGCTGAAAGAGGGTCGTCCCGGTTTTCAACAAAGTATCGCCTCAGATTCCTCCGTGGAACTAAAAATTCCCCTCGATGTCTTCTTCGATCGTTATTCGCGCGCTGAGAGAGTCGATCCTGGTTTTCAAGGATTGATCCGTAGAATTTACAATCTCCTGTCATTGTAAAGTGTGGGTCAAGATTTGCCGAGTAAACACCTGCTTCGTCTTGAAGGCTCCCAGCTAACTCCAATTGTCTTCACAGCAGTCGACATTTTCAAGATCAACGTCTTAATAGCGAGTCGATTACGTCATTGAATCTAAACATCTTAGCAAGAGCCCTTTTAATGATATCATAGATGTCTATAGTAACATGACAGGGATGATACTAAGACATGGTCTTTTGTGCCTCGTTAAATCTTTGTTTTGCGTTATTTGTTATGTTTTTCACCATAATTATCACTCTTGGATGCTGTTCTTGTTGGTTTGACTATTATTCCATGACTGTTGTGGAACGAAGCCAAGAAAACGAGAACTGGTAAGTGATCTCGGAACGGACTTCGAAAATGCCTTTGGCAATTGAAAGTCAAAACTCCATAACATACATTGTTTTTTTTTTTTTTTTAATCTCCTCAGCCAAATACAGATCGAGGACGACAGCGTTAAAGCCATTTCCAAGTGATTAACTTCTTTGACTAAGGTTGAGCAGGATGAATTGCATTAACAGGTAAAATGTTGCTTGAACAATGGATAGCTTTTAGGTCAGACTTTAATAAACAGGCCTTAATTATTCTAAGGTGCCATAGTGGCTGGCCAGCGTAATTTTCTTTTATTTGTTTATTTTTCTGGGAATTCACTTTATGCTGTTGTCAATATTTTACCCAACAGTCTATATAAAGTGGTTCAGAATTTTTGGTGAAGGTAATATCATTTTCTTTGTGGCCAATATATATTTCGAATGTGGTTAAGTTCGTTACGCATGAGGGAACTATACCACACCTGCAAGGTTTAGTAAACGAACATAATATTTTAAAGGTAAGGAGCGGGTTGATCTGTGGTTTTGAATAGGTAAAGATAAGCTGATTTTTCGAGTGTAACTGTTTGGTGCGAAGTCACAGACAGTTATACGGCTAGATATGTTGGTATGATGCCCATTTCAACATGTTCAACTTAGTTTCTAAAATAATTTTTTTTTTTCCGAGGCTCGTGCACTAACTTCTCAATTACATGAAAGTTGAAGTTACATGCAAAACTCAAATTTTAGGCCTGGAGGTATATGTCAAATTTAGATGCAACAAAAGCGGAGCGTTTGCAATCTGCTCTTTGAAAGCGAATAAAAGACAGATTCACGTCAGTTTCGCGTATGTGGACGTCATCGGGATCGAGTTTCCCTTTGATGACATACCCCGTAAATCCTCTATTAACCCCCCCCCCCCTCTCTCATTAGCCCCCCTTCTCAGAAGAAGAAAGTTATTAAGCCCCCCCCCCCCTCCCCCCTTTCCACCCACTCTCTCATGCTTCATAATCAAATCAATAAATGATAGACTGTATTAATTAATTAACGACGACAGTAACACGTCATGTAGACTCGTGATCATCCGATATGAACTATTAACTTACTGGAAGTTCGGATTTGGTTCCCGCAAATGAATAAATTTAAAATGTTGCAAATAACTTGTACAACACGTCTAAATATCACTCAAATCTCTCTATGAGACAGTTATTGTCCTGGCACAAAACAGGAAGAAGGGAACCGTAACGCCAGTCTGTTTCTTTCTTTTTTTGCTGCCAGTAATGTGTGTGGCTAAATTAAATAAGCAGTGATTACAGCCCTCGGGGACACCACAAGGTGAGGGTGGTTTGAGGCCATAGGCGGCTATGGTCCCATTACCGGAAAAAAAACGAGTGCGCACCCCTTTTCGCAGGTTAATATCAGAGCGGGGTGAAAACGTGTCTCCGCTAGCTGCAACTCGAACAAACATGTGGTCCGGACTCCGAAAATCGAGAATGTAAACAGAGTGACAGGAACAGGAACCTTAGGCAATTTTTTATGATCAGCCAAACCAAATTGTTGGCTTTGTAAACGGTAAAGAAAAATTAGTCCGAACCACTTTTAATCGGTTCGAACCCAGTTTTCTCTGTAGTGTAATTGGCCCTTTAGCGGTCTATACAGCGGGCCGCACTGTAGAAAACGGCCTGCTAAATTAGCCAATCATAGCGCGCGTAATAACTTATAGAAATAATTAACAATTATTCCATTCGCGCTTGTTGGATATGAGTTGGCTATAACAAGTCTCATATCCAACAAGCGCGAATGGAATAATTGTTTTATTAAATTCCTTAAACTCCAAAATTTTGGAAGCACGAAATACGAGCGAAGAAAGCGAGAAAACCCGAGCGAAATCGAAAAAACTTGATAAAGATGCGATGTTGTGTAATACCTTGTGGTCAGACAGACGTAGGCTCATCACAAAAACATTTCTTGCCTTTTCGCGTACTTCTAAACGTCTGAATTGATCCAAACTTTCCGCACAAAAAAAACGTGTTTTTTTTTCCTATTTTGGCTTTATTCAGAGAGAAATTTCGCTTTCCGGCTGGGGAAGAAATTTTTAGCTTAGCAACGCTTAGCGCAATCATTTACCATATAAGGTCAAACTAAGGTATATGAGCTGATAACCGAGATTGAGTGAACCAATCAGAGCACGCGAAATGCATTATCCGAGCTTGAGAATTTAATAATAACAGTTATTATTAAAGACTGGATCATTATTGGATAATGCAATTCGAAATTTTTGATTGGCTAAGCCATCATGGGTTATGGGCCATTATACCATGATCCACAAACACGGCAAGCATACGCGTGATTTTTTGTGCCTTTTTATTTTTATTGTAGTCTAGTTTTCTATATTTTGGGGGTGTTTTAATAAAACAATTATTCCACTCGTGCTTGTTGGATATGAGATGATTATAGCCAACTCGGCGCTACGCGCCTCGTTGGCTATCTATCATCTCATATCCAACGCGCGCGCTCATGGAATAATTGTTAAATAGGCCATTTCCGAGTTCATGTCTACCTCCTCTTCAAAGCGAGTCTATGTGAGAAGTTTTTGTGATGGTAATTAGTTCTACTTTACATATGAATGAAAACAAATTTTCATGACAGAAACTTCGCACTTACTCCTGCTATGAAGAGGAGGTAGACATGAACTGGCCTATTCTCTGACAAGTTTTTCAGGGAACTTCACCGAATGCTCGTAAGGGTGGCAGGGTATACGTATTTAGTAGTTACTCCCAAATTTGTATAATAGCTGTCGATATGAATGATGTTGTTTGTAAATACGTTTCTAATGATGGGACCCGGAGAATTGTCACAATGTTGGATTAAGGATTAGAAGATTTGCACCGAAAAGAAAGCATTTTAAAAAGAACATTTTGTTATCTAGCGAGGTGTGAAAGCTCCAACAGTTGGATGTCGACAAAGCCTTAATTCATATTATTCATATTATTCATATTCATATTACGCTTTTGTTTTCCGATACGGTTCAAGAGTTTTTTATGATTATCAATTGTTCTAGACCTGGTAGATCTACTGAAGTCTACAGTAACATGGATTGACAATTAGTTTTAAAAGACGTCGTGTTTGTGTAGCCGTTATAATTAAGTTCACTTTACACCTCGTTTTCAAAACGAGTTCAAACTTGCCAAGTTTTTGGATTTACTTTTTGTGTGAGTGAAAGTAGTCTTCATAAAACTGACTTCACTCTTGGGTGCGCTTTTGAAAAAGAGGACTCGGATAAGTTTAGTTTGTACTAACGCAGGATACTAAAGCATCAAAATAATCATTGGTTTATTATACGTTCTTTGATTAATACAAAAAGGGCAATATTGGTTTTATTCGCTATAATCATTGTTCCTTTTACATGCATAGATGCTTTGATAATTCATGACCAGAAAAAAAAAATTGTGGAAATTAAATTTGAAATCGAATCAGATATTAATGTCTCATCATCGAGAGTTAAATAGAGAGCGAAGATTAATTAAATCGGCTGGAATTTTCAAGAAGCCAAAATTATAAAGATGAAGTATCGGATCATAGCCAATAGTAGAAACACACTGACCACCAAAAGCTATACGAAGGCCACCTGTTGAATTAACACGTTTCCACCTCAGTCCAAAATAGACCACTTATACAGTGTATCGAATGGAAATGACAAAAGAAAAACGGATTTTCACTTTTTTTGGCGGACAATTCAGTTATTTCCCAACATGACGCAGAAAGGTGTGTAATGGCGCGTTACATATATTCTCTTTCTCCAAAAGAGTCGTTTATGTCCCTGCTGACGAAGTAACCAATTTGAAAAGCTTTTGGTACCTTCACTTCCGCACTTGTAGCAAAGAATCGACCTTGAACAAGTCAACTTGGCGCAATTTTCTTCTGTCTTAAGAAACATAACTCTTTGTGATGTATGTTTGTTAAACCCGGAAGTATAAAACGTTGTACAGCTTTACTTCTCAGCTACATTTTCATTCGTGTAATTTGTGTGTTCGTGCAATTTGTATTTTTAGCACTTACGTTGACAACTGTCTGCGCAGTTAAAATTTTCGGCCGGAAGAATTGGATTTAAGTTCATTCTTATAGCAGTTTATTCTTTGCAAGTTGAAAACCGGGATTTTTTTCCCTCTTTTATTAATTATCATAATTAAAAATATAAAAAAAAATCCTTGAATTTGAATTTTGACAAAATTTGTATCAAATTGCGTTTGACTTTCACCGGTCGTGTTTTTACAACGTTTGTTACTGTTAGGTTTTTATAATTTTTTTTTTTTTTAAATTTTTGAACTGTAACTCCAAATGCCTATTTTAACTCCAAAACTCAAGAGGAGGAATGACATTCTCGTCTGCTCGTGCTTTCTCGATTTTTGTCAATGAACAGCGTAAATACTATGCTAACCAAAAGGAAGTCGACTTGCAACGAGACGGTGTTACTCAGCTGTGTTAATACTCGCCATATTCCTTCAGATAAGTTTATTCTCTTTTAGATTCGGGCTTCCGTAAAGGAATAATTGAGTTTAAATAATCGACAAATTAACTCGAATTCAAATCTGATTTTAACAAAGAACATTGACTTAGTGAAACAATGCTTGAGTAGTTTTGCTCAATAGACCATTTTCGAATTCTCACGGCTGGACTGGATCTAGCATGAAATGGAGGCTAATGCGGGCAAATCTTTTCATATGCAAATTAATTTGCCCGCTTTAGCCTCCATTTCATGCTAGATCCAGTCCAGCTGTAAGAATACGAAACTGGCCCTAGTACTCGAGCATTGACTTGTGGTTTCACGTGCACTGTGCGAGAGTTCGTGGGCTCAAACCAGAATAACACCGGGGCTCGATTATTTGAATAACGATCAGCCGGTGCTAAACAAAGGTAGCGTTTACACGAACGCGGTTTCACATCCATACGGTTTTATGACTTCGATACCGCGTCAAAATCGACGCAGTTTGGAAGTCATTTTATTATATGACTAGCTCCGTGAGCGGGCAAGATGAACCAAATCGCGCGCTGTGATTGGCTAAGATGGAGAGCGCGCTGTGATTGGCCAAGATGGAGCTATCTTGCCCGCTCGGGATTTCTCGCTTGGTCCCGCAAGATCAAAGATCAAAATTTTTGGTGTTTTAAGTCATATAATAAATCCTTTATTGACCAAGCTTGTTTGATCAAGATGGCTGGATATTAGCCTCGTTCTTTTTTTGCGTGTTTACGGACCTCGACTTCGTCTCGGTCCATAAACCTTGGCCAATATCCAGCCATCTTGACCTCACGCTTGGTCAATAACCAATATATACGGAACCGTCTTCGCAGAAAACCGAAGTCGTGGTACCGGTGGTGATGAGCGAGCGCTCCACTATGTGCTAAATTCACCACTTTGAATCGAACAATGCAAATATATGCACTACCTGTCATTTTAGTTTAATATGTTTATGTTCGTGTGCGTGTTCTCTTTATAGTTGTTTCAACCCCTATTATTGTAATCTTTTCTTTTTCCTTCCCGATTCGATTAGCTAGACTATTTTGCCGGTAAGGATCGATGGAAAATGTGCAAAAGGTGACATCCTGTTCGCAAAGAGTATGGAACGGAGTGCCACATTTTCAGCTGTGACCTCCTAAAAACTCTCGGTTGTCAATCCACCTTGATTAGCTGCGTGGAAAAATGCCCTATATAAATGCTATAATACTATTTTACTGTTCATGTTATCAAACGTAAACTTGATATGGATGACATTTTCGCACAAATATGATCTTTGATTTTAGGTGAAAAAGTAAAGGTAACGTGTACAGTTTGGAATGTACAAATCACTTTGATTTCAATACGTATATGACAAAATTAAGGAAACGAATACATCTGATTGTTGTGTTCATTGTTTTCCCAGGTAATTTTGATTGTGCGACAAGAAATCCATTCGTTAGCTTTATACCGGGTGCAAAGAACTCAAGCAAAAAACCCTTTTGCGACGGATTTGCTGTTCTGGTGTTGTATCTGCTGGCATCGACACAGAACACAACTGCAGCTCATCATTGGATTCCAAAAAGGCACGAGATGAACCACAATGTCCGTGTAGGACCGCCACACATTCTGAAACAACAACCGTTGTCGCAGAAAATGCGCTTCGAAGTTGTTTACGACGAGAGCATTGGAGAGTTAGAAGAAGCAAAATATGGCTTGATCACAGGGAAGTTGATTCCTGAGGCAGTGGATTATTTCCACGAAGCTTTTAGCGTAAGACCCACGACAATGCCTATTAAATTACAACGGGCATGTAAAAACAACGCTTATTTTTTAAAGAATGTAACAGGAAGCTCGTTTGGAGATGTCCAATTTTGCAAGCTGGATTGTGTCAACACGATGTGCGGGCCTGTGAAAGTACCCGCCGATCACCTTGATCAGTGTCGCGTGTGCGATGAAGACGGGATCAGGTGTTTCTCTTTAACAGGGGAGAAGTGGGCGGGCGGTGTAGGAGTGGAATTTCGTGATTTTATATTGTATGTTTCGTGCATTCAGACTGATCACTGCAATCTCGCAAATGCAGTTGCTTATGCATCGTATTGCCAACAAGAGCGAGCGTTGGATCGACCCGTCGCCGGCTTTGCAAACATTTGTCCAAATCGCTTGGAAACCGATCCAAGACATTACTCAAACTTGTTGTCCACCGTAAAACACGAGATCTTCCACGCGCTGGGTTTCAGTGCAGGGCTTTTTGCGTTCTACCGAGATGACAACGGCGCGCCATACACGCCAAGAGAGAAACACGGCCTGCCGCCTTATAATGAAAAGTACAACCTGTACCAGTGGAGCCCTAAGATCGTCGCAAAGGTGGAAAGGAAGAAATGGGCTACGAAACGTGGCTACATAACGCACAATGTTCATATGATTGTTACGCCGCGAGTAAGGACAGAAGTGAGAAAGCATTTTAAATGTTCTAGCCTCGAAGGCGCAGAGATAGAGAACCAAGGGGGAGTTGGAACAGAGTACACTCATTGGGAAAAGCGATTATTCGAAAACGAAGCAATGACTGGAACTTATACTCAAGATCCTGTGTTTTCTAGGATTACGTTCGCTTTAATGGAGGATACTGGTTGGTACAGAGCCAACTACAGCATGGCGGATGAGCTGGACTGGGGCAAAGGCTTGGGATGCACGTTTACTGAGTCAAGTTGTAAAACGTGGATGGAAAACCATATGCGAATGAAGACATCGGCCGATCCCTTTTGTTACACGATCAAGAAGACTCCCTTGCGCATGCGTTGCACGCATAGCAAGCAGTCAGTGGCGCTTTGCAATCTCCGGAAGTACTCCGGTGCGATACCAGAGGAATATCAGTATTTCAATCATCTGCCAATCAGTGAAACAAACCCGGATGGACCTCCGTCTCAAGACGTCGTTATCCGGAATACGGCTGCGTATGGTGGCGCAGTCCCTTTAGCGGATTATTGTCCATTCTTTCAGAAGTTTACTCTGACGGGAAGTGACGGCGTCAAACGGGAAACAACTTGCACAATGCCCGAGAACTCACCGGCGAAGAGTGACAATTACGCCTTGGAAAGCTATGGTCCCGGATGCAAGTGCATTGAGCAGGGCCGGGAGTGGCTGGCAAAGAAGAACATCTTAACTCGAACAATGGTTGACTGGGGAAGCGGCTGTTATAAATTTCACTGCGACGGGCGATTGCAAGTGGAAGTTGGTGGCGAGCTTTACACTTGTCACAGCAAAGGCCAACGAATCGATATCTTCGGTTCATTGAACGACTGGAAGATAAATGGATCATTGATTTGCCCGTCTTGCGAAGAATTTTGTGGTACTAACAAGAGCTGCCCTCAGGAACTAAGCAGTTCTTCAGAGGGAATCGTATTCGTTGAAGGTAAAACATCGACGACTGCCGGAAACTATGCCAAGAGTCTTAGGTTATCTTTTGTAGAAATTGTTGAGTTTTGTATCTCAAGATTTGCGTTATGTATTTTCTTGATGATTTGTCTTGTCCCTGGCTTTCATTGACTTTGACCAGTGGAAAAAAAAAGTCGTTAATTTTGTAATTAGCTTGGCCCTATAATTTTCTATAATTGACTTACATTGAATGTCTTGCCACGGTCATAATTAAATAAATCCTCAGAAAAACAACTTTATTTTATTAAGGCTCATGAAGAGAATCCGACGTCACAAATTTTGTAGAAAAGTCAAGGACGGTTGTTTATACTACATTTTGTCGTCCAAGATGCCATTTCCCTATCGTTTGCCCGTACATCGCTGTCGCTTACGTAATCGCTGTCATATCGGTGGACGAAAGCAATAGATCTCTCGTAACTAGTACTATTGTTTCTTCACCAACTGCGATATGTACAAGTTTGGGTTTTAACTCCTTTAATAAGAAAGTAGACACGCAGTTCTTCCATGTTGTGGATTTGTTTTCAATAGTTCTTTAAGCAAAATATTTGTTTTCCGTCTCAGTTTAAGTTCTCTTTCATTTATTTTAGAAGTAGAATAAACACTTTCTGTTTGATCAAGAAACAGCCGTCAAAGTCGGCGACCATTGACAAATCCTCACTAACACAACTCTTGTTCGGAACAATGGCATTTTTGTCCGAACATGCTCCATTTCCTGCTAATGGCTTCATAATTTTAAACACAGAATCATTTGTTCTTCATTAATTGAGACGTAATTTTGCGCATTCGCTCAATAAAGGCGTGCATAGTGCATGTTTTTCTGTGCCTTGCATAAATTTGCATACATTGCATGTGATGTAATTTGCCTTCTGAGACTTGAGACTATGCCCAGTGTCATTATGCGCCGGGCCAAAGCGATACGTTCTTTTAACTGTATGTACAGCCCATCTAATGGTCACGTGATCAGCCAACAGTCCGTCCTTTCTTGATGCCTCGTGTACGCGGCCTCGTCGAATAAGATACGGATCATTTGAACCTACATAAAGCCTAGCATACCCGCAAATCAGAAACCCTAAAAGTTCCGTCACATCGTATCGTACAAAAGAACTTATTCCAGTCGGAATAAGGCTATGGTAGAAACTAATTTCGTAGCCTTGATTTCTAAAAGGATCGAACACTGTGCCATTTTTCTTTCGTGTAATTATGTAGAGATTGTTGGTCACTTCTTGGAACTTCATTTTCTCCATTTGTCTTAGTCTAAAATTAATAGTACTGCTCATGTTTGTTTCCTCGTCTTCTTTTGAAATCAGAACAGCGTTGTATGGCTTGCTTATCCTTGCGATAATTTGTCGAGTTCTTTCTTTAACATAAGGTGTAAATCGAATGTAGTCTAATGTCCACCTTTGAGCCATTGTAGCTCGTGATTTGGAAAGAAAGCGGATGTCGTCGGTTGCAATGGAATTTCCACGGAAATAAACAAGGTCTTCGTCAATTCTGCTTAATTCAGAGATTATTCCTCGAATAAAAGGTTTTGGATAAGAATTGGCTTGGATCTGGAGTCGGTTATCACAGAATGGGTCCGTTTGGGAGACTCCGACGGACAATGGAACAAATTCCTGTGCTTCGAGTATTTTCCACGCCTCTTGGTTGTCTGAGGCGGGTACGAAGTCGACCCAGAAACCAGCTGAATCTTTCTGACAAACATCGTACCAGGACCAGTTTTTGTGACCTAAAATAAAGTCTTGATTAGATCCTTTAAAATCGCGAACCTTGACCAGTTTAGACAAGTGAGTAAAGTCTATGACGGCCGAAACTGGGACCGTGAAGTTTCTGTCCAAAAGATCGTAGACCTTCGAATCTGGCTGCAGAGTGCTTCGCACTATCCGTTGCAATCGCTTTATCTCAGGCTCACTGGCTAGAGGTCTTGCAAGTAGAGTCCTGTTTAACAGTTTTGACATTATGACTGCGTTTTCAAACGCTTGAAGTTGCACACTCCAACTGCCAATCGGTGGATCGTAGGACAGGAATTTCTCCTTCTGATGAAGCGGTGCAAAGAGAAAACCATCATCAGTGAAGTCCCTGGAGAGTTGAATTTCCTCAAAGAGTTCAACGCGTTGCTGTATCTTGTTTCGATGAAACATGGCCGCAGGTCGGTAAATCAAAGTTAAGGTTACGCAGGCCAGCACAAATACGGCAACGCCGTCCAGAAGACGTTTCAAAGATGTCACAGAACAACCCAGGACCAGTTGAAAATAACCTCCTTGGTCATCCGCGACAAGCTTTCTTCTGGGCATGTCTTTCTCTTCCAGAGAGCATTGTTTTCTGGTGCATTAGACAAGATTGGTTTATCTTTGCTTTGGCTTAGGAAAGTAGGATGAAATTGTTCTCAGAATTGGCTGATTTAGTCATAACTCGTAAGAACGTAAAACGGTGTTTAGTTGAAACTTGAATGAGTTGTTGATTATCAATAACCCCAACATCGATACGCTTTTGTCGTGATACTAAACCGTGATTGGCTAAAAGTGAAATAACAAACGGGTACCATCGTTGAAGCGAAAAATCACCTGTTCAACAGAATGATAAAGTGTTTTTAGGTACTAGTCTAAATTTGCCAAAAACTCACCTTTTCCTTCAACTTGGATGTAAGAAATTCTTTGATTCGAAATAACAGAAGTTGGCAACCAAACATGCTTCTATAGAATGCTCAGCATTAAATTAAACAATTCTACAAGCTCCAAAACGGTAATATAACTAGTACATCTTTGTGGAGTGGGTTTCACTCGAAAGCTCTAAGAACTGCATGGCCTCGTAAATATCCTCAATTAACTGAGGATATTTTACCAGATCAAATTTTAATTTGGAAAATTTAAATGCCGGTTTTCAAACGAAGAGGAGTCTGTCTGATCCCCTGAAGGTCGCTTGACCTCTATGTATGGTCGTCCAAATGTTTCAATATTCGCTAAATTCTATTCGCTGTCGCAAAACCGCATTCGCTGTCGCAAAAACTCATTCGCTGTCGCAAATGTTCCTTCGCTAGTACTGAATTAAGTTAATTTGCATTTGCTAAAATGAAAACATAATATTCGCTGACATTTAACAGTATTCGTCATTACTACATCAACTTCGCTGTTGCAAAATATTGTTAGAAACCTCCAAGGCCGACCCTCACGCAATTCGTTTCCAGGCCTTCTGGCTGTTCGTACGTGTTTTGTCATTGTCTGCACGCAGTGAAGCGGTTAATTTTTAGCGACAGCGAATGAAATTTAGCGACAGCGAATGACATTTAGCGATAGCGAATGCAAATTTAGCGATAGCGAATGAGTCCTAGCGACAGCGAATGAGTCTTAGCGACAGCGAATGAGTTTTAGCGACAGCGAATAGAATTTAGCAAATATTGAAACATCTGGACGACCATATCTATGTATGTCTTTGCTCGGCCGTTGAAAGAACAAAGCCTGATTGTTGCAAGAACAATGTCATAAAACAATATGTTTAATGATTACACTGCAAAACAACTACTTAAATATACGAAACTTCAACGCTTTGACAACAACATACCCGAATCAATTTTCAATGTCAAAGGAAGGCCGAACGGCTTTGTTTAAGCAAGCATCGCCAACGGCGCACAACGCAAACACTAGCACGATACTGCAGGGGTGCAGGGATGGCGCAGTGGTGAGAGCACTCGCCTCCCACCAATGTGGTCCGGGTTCGATTCCCAGACTCGGCGTCATATGTGGGTTGAGTTTGTTGGTTCTCTTCTCTGCACCGAGAGGTTTTCGCCGGGTACTCCGGTTTCCCCTCTCCTCAAAAACCAACATTTGACTTGATTTACTTTCATGGTTCATTTCAGTTTACAGTGTCCCCAATTAGCGCTCTGGCGCTAGAACGACAAGACACTTAAATAAAGTTCCTTTCCTTTCCTTTTAGGAGAATCACAAGAGAATTACGAAAGCCGTGCAAGTGTTTCTGTGCTGTAACTGATTCCAAGGGCAAAAGAAAGTTGGACGAGATAATATTCTTGTGGGTTCGGGAAAGTAGGTTGGGAAGAATGGCAGTTGATCTGAGGGTTAAAATCGAGTCATGATAAGTCTATCAGAGCCTTTGGTACATGTTACTGTAGACGAGGAGACTTGCATGTATTTTGTCTTGATCGGATACTCGATCGATCAATCAATCAATCTACTGCATTGGTGGTGGTAATTCCGGTGGTAATTCCAACAGGAACGGAGCATTTGGTGGGATCCACCGCGGAACTCCCGGTTGGACGGGAAAGCAACCCGCCAGATCAAATCAACGGTTATAAAACGGAAAGATTCGGTATAGCGGAATTCTTATGCAAATGTCATGTTGGATCGTGCAGAGAGTGGAACTGACAAATTGTGCAGTAATGTAAATTATTTAATAAGTCCCTTGGCCGGTTTTAACAGAATGAACTTAAGTACATAAATTGCGAAAAATCAATTGAAGAACAGAACCGACTTTAAAGGCCGTTACGCCGTATTTTCTCATTGTGGTGGTTATCCATGGCCAGAGCCTGTCTTAACGTGCACTGCATACTTGCGAGCACAGTTTCATCCTGACATGGGGCTTTGGTGAGCTGCAAAGGTCTTCTGTGATAGTCTGGTTGGTAACTGTGTCGATACAGTCAACGACAGGTTCCACAACCAAGTCTGAAAAAAAAGTTCAAAATGGAACGATCGAATTTGTAGCGAGTTACACTTGTTAATTCCTAATTTACATGCTCCCTCATTCTTGCAATATTAATAAAAAATAAAAATGACAATAATAACAATAATAATAATAATAATAATAATAATAATAATAATAATAATAATAATAATAATAATAACAATATTTAAAACGATTTAAAACGATTTAAGACGATTTAAGACGATTTAAAACATGCAGCCATGAAAGAAGTGATATGTAAGGAATACTTCAGACGGATAAGGAAAATTTTAAAGTCAAAGTTAAATGGTGGAAATGTGGTAAATGCAATGAACTCAAGAGCTGTCTCAATAATCAGATATAGTGCAGGAATTGTCGAGTGGACTAAGATGTACTGAGGAAATTGGATCGCAAAACCAGGAAGTTGCTGACAATAAGCAGAGCCTTCCATCCGCTAGCCGACGTAGATAGACTGTATGTGAAGAGCAGCGGGAGGGCGTGGGTTATTAAGTGTAGAAGACTGTGTGAACATTCAAGAGGGCAGTCTGTTTAGATACATTGGAGAAGGTAAGGAAAGATTACTTAGTTTCGTATCGGATGAAAATATTTTGGAGGAGGGGCCTACAAAAATAGAAGAGTCTGAAGACAGAATGTCTAAATACAAGAACAGAGCATTACATGGGCAATTTGAGACAGCTACAGAACAAGCAAGGGACCCAGAATCCTGAGGGTGGTTAAAAAGGGGAATACTAAAAAAAGAAACTGAAGGACTGCTAACCGCCGCACAAGACCAAGCATTACGGACGAATAGCATTAAAAACAGGATTGATAAAGAGGATGTGTCTCCGATGTGTTGGTTATGTGGAGAACGAGAAGAGACCGTAAGTCATATCGTAGCGGAATGTAAGAAATAGGCGCAAAGAGAGTATAAAATGTGGCGACATGATAAGATAGGCCAAGTTATCCATTGGAAACTCTGTCAGAAATTCAACATCCCATGCAAAGACAAGTGGTATGATCATGATCCTGAAGGAGTTATAGAAAACGATCATGTAAAGGTGTTATGGGACTTCCGAATTCAAACAGACCATCAAATTGAACATAATAGACCTGATGTAGTTGTTCTTGATAAGATAGAAAGATCATGTTATGTGATAGATATCGCGTGCCCGTTTGATACAAGAGTGCTGGAAAAAGAACAAGAGAAAATGGAAAAATACCAAGAATTAAAAAGAGAGATAGGGAAAATCTGGAGCTGCCGAAAAGTAGTTGTCGTACCAATTGTCATTGGTGCACTAGGGACGTTCAGCAAAAATTTGAAAGCATCGTTGAAGAAAATTGGACTAGATTGCACGTTATTACTACAAAAAGCCTCCTTGTTGGGAACGGCAAGAATCTTGAGAAGAACACTAGACACCTAAGGCCATAGGTCGTGGCTTGATGCCTAGCTTACAAACCACGTTAGCAACATATCGTGGGAATGAAAGAAATAATAATAATAATAATAATAATAATAATAATAATAATAATAATAATCATAATAATCATAATAATAATAATAATAATAATAATAATAATAATAATAGAATTTGATTTTTTTCCTTCAATTACTCAATTATTAGTAAATTTAGAATTACTGAACTTTTAATATTAGATTTTTTAAAGGTAGAAGAAGAAAGGAAAGAGGGAAAAATAGAAGAACATGTGCAATTTTTTAATAGCTTTTATAAATCATTTCTTAATTCTTTTTTGGACAGTTTTGTAAATATGAACTATATTGAATTAAATATCATCGTTATCATTAAAATAATAATAATAATAATAATAATAATAATAATAATAATAATAATAATAATAATAATAATAATAATTGCTCGAGCGAGCGCAGCGAGCGAGAGCAAAACTAATCTTGCAATGCATCTCGGGGCCATCGCGCAATGAATCTCGAGATTACATGCCTGAGTTCACCCGATTATAAATGCTATGCCTTGCGGATTGGGTTCTGAGGTACACTCGGCATTTCTTCGGGCCGTCGAGTTACAGTCTTCGGATTGCCGTCGTAGGTTGCCCAAGCCATTTTAAACTTCCCCCTTCATTACAATTGTGGAAACCGAGATTAGATCACAATACATACTTGTAAAAGCGTAAACATAATTATTCCAGCCTTTTCCAACACCTTGCCAACACCCATCCAAGTTGGGACCATCCTTGTCGTATGTCAGATATCCAGAAGGGCCGGACCAGCATTCTGCGTAAAACTGCACTCCAAAGACGGGAAACTGTTTTGCCCACGTATCCTGTGCACATTTCTCCACCATCAAATTCACCCGGTTCCAGTCGATGTGGTAACGATAACTTGAGAGCAGTTCCGGAAGTGGTCGGACTCCCGTATTCCGGTCACGGAAACAGCCAACTGGGACATAGCTCATGTTATTCAAACCTGTAAGATAGCAAACTTTTTTATTAGCATTACTTTCGTTAATTAAAGGGAACCTCCTCTATATCTACATCTACACTTTCGGGCGCACTGCAAAGTCCCCTCGAAAGGCCTTCCCGAGGGGGCCTTGATTTTTCCCGTGTTCCCTGTAAAAGTTTGTTTGCGTTCCTCATGAGCCCATGAGTAGGAGCTTGCCTCTCCCATACAAGCCCTGTGAGTCAACCTTTACGCGCATCTATCTATTTTTAGAACGAAACGAGTTCGCCGGCTCTGCACGCACTGTTTAGAACGGAAAATCAGAATAAAGATATTGTCAAACGAAGACAAAAATAACAAAAAACAATGTATGAAAATTGTGCAAATTGAAGTTATTTTTTTGTAAATGTGAGTCGCATGCTAAAGGGATAGTTCTAAGAATAGAACGATACGCGCCAAGGTTAACTCAAGGATATAGTCCATAGGGAGGCTTATCCTCATGGGTTCCTGCGTTCCCTTGTTCACGAAATTACTTCCAGACGTGGTCTCCGCTTGTTGATCCCTAAATGGTTTGTGTTTCCTTGTACCCTAAGAAATTTGGTTTTTGTTCTCCAGGTGAAATCAGCCATGTTCGCTTTTTTCCCAAAACCCTTAGGAGGGCCTCCTTTGACGTATGGTTTTTTTTCCTTCATATATTACAAGCTAGGATTTTTGGGACGTCCCCCGCCTTTCTTTCCGTCGAGAATTTACAGCAGGTAGTGTCGAGGGCAACAAAAATGTTCCTATGAAAAGTAAAACTTTAATAACAAAGTCAGGCGAATTGTTACCTCCACAAGTAACGCAAGGGTACTGTACTTTCCACTCGGAACAAGGCTTTGAGATACATTGCATGACGCTCACTGGCTTCTCGGTATTTATGCCATCGCAATCGGCATGTGCTAGCGTGACCAATTCACCGTTTCGTAGTTTCTTTTTGCACTCCACGCTGCGAGATTTCGTGCCACCACCACAGACATCAGAACACTAGAAGGTCAATATCCGCGTTTAAATTCATGTTACTATTCTCGTGACCATTCATATCATATTTGTAAGGAGAATGTGTCTAAAGCATCAACAAGGAGCCTTTCATCATTTCCCTCTAATGGCTAATCACTTAATTAAATAAATCTGAGTTCCAATGGGATTTGAACTCACGATCCTCATATTGAATTATATTGGTCCATAATAATCCAATTGACTGTTCAAGGAAAATCAGCAATGGTCAGTTAGGATTTATTGCATAATTCAATATCTTTTAAAAGCCACGAGCCTGATATATCCTTGATCAATGTTGTTTCCAAATTTCAAATTCTCATGAAGAATGTTCCACCCAACAATTTTTGAACAATTGATAGTTAAAATGGTTAAACGTCAGAGACAACGAATCTTAACAAGCTGTTCGAAGTTTTGAGGTAAATTTGTTTATAACATGATAGTGCTTTTAAAGATCCAATCGCCTTCCATATCAGAGTGATATGAAACACAAGGATTCGCATTAAAAAGACAAGACAAAATTGCTAACCCGAGTCCAGTTTCCAGTGACCCAATCGGGCAAACAATCTACTTGGTTACATTCCTGCATCGTTTTTGGTTTCGATAGATGCGAGCATTCTGAATTAGGCAAAACGAGTGTGCTGTCCTTGGAAACGACCTGTACACATGTCAGGTTTCGATACTGCAGACCACCGCCACATTTCGTGGAACATACGCTCCAGACGCCATCCTCGAATCTAAGAGATTTTCGAGAAAAGAGTTAGATACTTAGTTTTAGTATCACCCAACTAGTGGACTAATGCAAATCCTGCATTTTGGTTGGCTACGCTACTAGAGGACTATGAGTGGCGAAAAGCGAGACGCTTTCTTTTGTTTTATTGCAAAAAATATATATATTATCAACTTGCATTTGCTAACTTTATTGTAGCCTTTTCT